>NC_060891.1:4092500-4392500 GCF_014805685.1 Silurus meridionalis
ATAGTTTTTCCAGCTTGCGGTCTGCTGTCACTACAAGAGCGGCCTCTAGAGGCAAATCACTGACGCCACATGCTGTTTGTTTTTACACTAATATTTATTATTTACTATGTATTCATTATATTTATATAAATATATTCATATTTATTTCCTGTAGCGCATTATCATGATTCAGTACAGTTTTCAAAAAAAATTTTTTATAAAGTATGTTTGTTTTTTTATTCTGTATTCATTTTAAAAACCATCGCTTGATTCATCGTTTATCGGCAAGTACAATCCATTCATCGGTCGACCTCTAGTTATTAACAGAGCCTAATTATTTGTTCGATTTACCCACCAATCATGTGCATATTTAAGTAAATGTTTGGATTTCAATAACAATGAACATGAAAAAATGTCATTATTATAGTAATCGTGCTGTTTTAATAAAAGTGATGCTCATTTGTCTGTACGGTGCAAAACAAAATATTAAACTAATTATCATTAGGAGGCATAATAATAATTTAAAATCATAATAAAATCTCCACTATAATACTGGTAGTCACTCCGGCCCATGAAAAAGGAAAAATTATGTGGCCCTCGCAGAAAAAAGTTTGAGGACCCCTGGCCTAATTCAAACTCCACTTCCCAAGCAGACAACGTTACCTTCAAACATGGTTGCCATACACACACACACACACACACACACACACTTATCTCCCACAACTCACATACTAGTGTTCACAATCATCAAACTATTTCTAATGACATCTATAGCCACTACACAAAAACACTGTGATTAAGTGAAAATGTTGAAAAATATATACTCGGTTGTTTTAGTCTCGTTTTTTTTTTCTCTGTGTTTCAAATTTATTCCCGACATGTTTTGCCTCAAGCTCTCGATTCTTGGCTGTTCTTCAATATCTGGTTTGTTGATCTAATTATTATTTTTTTGCCTGCCCTTATTCTGTACCTTTGCCATTGTATATATTCACTTACATGACATTCTTTTGTAGCCTTTATATGAATGAGCTGGAGGAGAACCTGGCAACCCTGACCCTGCATATCATCCTGAGCATAACTATTTGTTCAAGTTGCCATGTTCAAATCTTTCCACATTTATGTCAGCAAACTTGCCAAATGTCAAACTCTATCTGATTAAGCCACTGAATTGGCTGTTCTTGTCAAATTCACAGATCTACATGTTTTTTTCTCCTTTTAGCGCCTGAGGTAGCTGTCATGCTTTTGCAATGAATCAAGACCATATGAGTGACCATGAGTGCTTTAGCTCTGTGTTCTGTGCAAACATAACGATTTCACTCTTGTCCTTGATTTGATCTGAACTCTATCTTTCTGTAGCTTCTGACAGTCTACAAGCACCATTATTGTTCTTCAGTAGTTTCACACCAGCTACGCTTCTGCTTGTGATGGAAACAAATCCACTGCTCAGGTTTTCAGCCTGTGTGAAAGTCACTGTGTGAAGAGTAAAAACAGTTCACCACTTTCACCTCATTTTTTTAGGCCGTTTAGTCAGAGGGAGAAAATGCTCTAATGGAACTACGATGCCTCTAGTGTTCCTGCCATCGCTTAGTTATTGTAAAACCCCTTCACTTTGTTTTATTGCCTTCCTGTGCTTTGGTTCTCCTCCCGTTCTATAAATAAGGCTTCGGTTTATCTCTGGAGTTAAACCCACCCTAGTCATTTCTTCCAAACAGCTGGTGCAGCATGTGTAGGGCTTATGGCCTTGCAAGCAAATCACCCGCAAATTTAGGGGCCACGTCACAAACTCTGGAGTTGGTGAAGTCCAATCGTTACGATTAATATTTACCAAGGGAAAGTTTGGCGTATTCAGAAATGGGTTAAGCACTTGAAAATGACTTGCAAGATGTTTGTAGCATCCATCAGTCCTCGTCCTTCCTGACCTCTTGGACCTGGACTTAATGGCAAAGCATAGCCGAAGATAGTTTCTTGTCGAATTAGAGAAAGTATTATACGAGTTGACATAAAGAGGACCACCATGACACCAGTGGAAATTCGTTCCCATACTATCCTTATGCCACCCAAGTGATCATATATGGGTGCAACCGCATATTTTCCAAGAAGTAGGGCAGGATCATGGTTGGCACCCCCTCCCCTTTCCAGAAAAGTTGGGTAAATACAGCAATAAATACACTGCATGCAATGGCAAAAGAAGTAAGGAACATTTGCTAAAATACTAAAACTCTCTATGTGTCCAGCACGTGGACTGTGGAGAGCGTAAGCTAGATAATAAGCTAATAAGATTGAAATAGCCTCGGTGGTGTCCCCTGCCGTGGGGCACGTGGATCCGTCAGGGCAACCTATTTATCTTCAGCTCAGTCTATTAGATCTTCCCTCTTTAAAGAATGTTTCCTCTCCATCCTCAGATTCACTTATGTTCCTCTAATCTCCTCAGTCATTATGGGCTTTATGACTGCACATTAAACACTCCACCTAAACTAGAGCCCACTGTGTGGCCTACAAACCACCGAGTGCTACTGAACACATCAGTGAGAGAGAAGCGTCCAAACTACTGATCATCGCTCTTTATCTGCAGGAAGTTCAGCCTACACATGCTACAGGAATAGAAGAGGAGGGAAAGACAAAAAAAAGGAGAAGAAAAAGCAATTAAATTCAAAAGGGAAAATTAAGGGAATAAGTAAAGGAAATGAAGGAAGGAAGGATGAAGAGAAGGAAAATAGTGGTTAAGGGAGGGAAAGGAGAGGAAAGGAAAGGAAAGGAAAGGAAAGGAAAGGAAAGGAAAGGAAAGGAAAGGAAAGGAAAGGAAAGGAAGGAAAGGAAAGGAAAGGAGAGGAAAGGAGAGGAATGGAGAGGAACGGAGAGGAAAGGAAAGGAAAGGAAAGGAAAGGAAAGGTAAGGAAACGAAAGGAAAGGAAAGGAGAGGAAAGGAAGGGAACGGAAAGGAACGGAACGGAAGGCAGAGGAAAGGAAAGGAGAGGAGAGAAGAGGAGAGGAGAGAGAAGAGTAGAGGAATAGAAAGAAGAGGAAAGAAGAGGAAAGGAGAGGAGAGAAGAGAAGAGGAGAGAAAAGAAAGAAAAGAGAGGAAAGAAGAGGAACGGATAAGAGAGGAAAGGAAAGGAAAGGTAAGGAAAGAAAAGGAGAGGAACGGAGAGGAAAGGAAAGGAAAGGAAAGAAAAGAAGAGGAAAGAAAAGGAACGGAGAAGACAGGAAAGGAAAGGAAAGAAAAGGAGAGGAAAGGAAAGGAAAGGAAAGGAAAGAAAAGAAAAGGAGAGGAACGGCGAGGAGAGGAGAGGAAAGGAAAGGAAAGAAAGGGTAAGGAAATGAAATGAAATGAAAGGAAAGGAATGGAGAGGAAAGGAAAGGAAAGAAAAGGAAATGGGAGGAGAGGAAAGGAAAGGAAAGGAAAGAAAGGGCAAGGAAATAAAAGAAAAGGAAAGGAAAGAAAGCTTAAGGAAAAGAAGGAAAGGAAAGGGAAGGGAAGGAAAGAAAAGAAAGAAAGAAAGAAAAATGAAAGAAAGGGGAAAAAAGAAAAGGAGAGTAAAGGAAAGAAAAGGAAATAGAGGAAGAAGCTAAGAAGGAAAGAGTTCCTGAGAGTTGTGTGACTGAATGGAAAAAATGCTAATTACCTGTAATATTATATTACATTACATTACATTACATTATATTATATTATATTATATTATATTTTACAGAACTGGACTTTTTTAAACTCAAAAGGTCAAAAACAAATGATTTTTGTCTATATAATTTGGACCTTTTTACGTTGTTAGTTAGTTAGTTTGTTTGTTTGTTTGTGGGTGATGCAGTCTGCTAGCTTCAGACTTACCACGGAGTTCTTCATGGTCGATTTCACGGTGAATCCTACAGTCAGCACTGTGGGTTGCTTTCTACGGAAAGTTCTCATGGTTTGTACACGAGGCATTCAAGAGCAAAGCGATTAAAAAACCAGCAAAAAAAAAAAAACCCAACGCGGACAGAGTAGTGCTTAATTGGGAGACTGGTGAGAAGATCTCCCATTACAATAACGCCGAGGAAGCGTTTTGTTAGGGTTGCTAGGAAAACACAGCCGTTGCTATGCGCCAGTTACGTGGTGCGCGCGCATTCCAACCCGGAAATGAGGGCGCATCAAATTAATCAACTTAATAACACAAACAAAAATATTTTATTTTATATTTTAATGAAGTAGAATATACTTTTTATTATAACTATAATTGTTATAATTGAAATATTAATAATAATATATTTTGACATAAAATAGTGGTATATATTTATTTTGTCAAAATCTTCTTCTTCATCCGTCTCCATACCCCCTGTCCTCTACATCTGCCTCTTTCACACCAACCACCTGCATGTCTTGCCTCACCACGTCCATAAACCTCCTCTTTGGTCTTCCTCTTTTCCTCCTTCCTGGTGTTTCCATCCTGAGCTCTCTCCTACTGATATACCCCATGTCCCTCCTCTGCACACGTCCAAACCATCTCAATCTCGCCTCCCTCACCTTGTCTCCAAAACGTCCTACATGTGCTGTCCCTCTAATAAACTCATTTCCAATCCTGTTCATCCTCATCACTCCCAACGAAAACCTCAACATCTTCAGCTCTGCTACCTCCAGCTCCACCTCCTGTCTTTTACTCAATGCCACTGTCTCTAAACCATACAACATCTCAGTTCTCACCACAGTCCTATAAACTTTCCCTTTCACTCTCACAGATACTCTTCTACCACATCACTCCTGCTATCACTCTTCTCCACCCACTCCACCCTGCCTGCACTCTTTTCTTCACTTCTCTAACACACTCTCCATCACTTTGCACTGTTGCACCTCAGGTACCTGAACTCCTCCACCTTCTCCAGCTCTTCTCCCTGTAACCACACCACTCCACTGCCCTCCCTCTCATTCACACACATGTACTCTGTCTTACTCCTACTGACTTTCATTCCCCTTCTCTCCATCGCACCTCTCCAGGCTCTTCTCAACCTGCTTACTACTCTCACTACAAATCACAATACCATCCGCAAACATCATAGTCCTATATATATATATATATATATATATATATATATATATATATATATATATATATATATATAAATTCTTAATGAAAATATTATTATTAGTGGTGCTTGAAAAGCATCACTATTATAATTGTGTGGGATATTCTTCTTCTTCCTATTATTATTATTATTAATATTGTTGCTTTCTGAAATCTCACTCTGATGACTGTAGGTTCTGGTTCCTATCGTGCTCCTGACTCCGAAATTCCGTTTCTAGTGTTTTTGCTCTTCTTCTTTTCGCATTTGTTGCTTTTCTGTTTGCTGAATAATAATAATCGGGTCATTGCCCTTTCCAGCGTTGTTCTCCAGGACTTGTCGGCCAACATTATGTACTTAATCCAAGCTGGCGCATCCCTGGTACGCCAAGTACTTGTCTGCTGGGCTTAGTGAGAATACCTGGCACTCTATCATCCCAGTGTAACGGCGTGGCGATCGTCGCCTGCAGCGTCCCCTCATCTCCAGGGTTTTTCTCTTTTCTTATCTCTCTCTTTCTCGCTTTTCTCCTCTCTGTCAGTTCTTCTCTGGCTTTAGGCCCCTGTTATCAATCTTCGGAGCTTAGGCAATTTCTCTAACAGGCCCTCGGGGGTTTTTATAGCTCATGAGAGACAAGTGCCGAACATTGTTTTAGGAAAAAAAAAAACACAAAACAAAAAAAAAAAACCAATGCTAGATCCTGCATAGCTACTTTGAGTAACTCTTATCATATCATCTGTACACAACACGAACCGCGTTTATATCATCCGGATAACACTAAAGCAGCTTTCCAGCAACTCTGGCAGCATTCAAATCTTCATCCTCATCGCTTCAATCTCATGTTTCTCATTTTGCACTCATCCGAGGCAGCAATTAGCTAGCTATTAATGTAGGACAATGTGTTTGGACATCATTAGAATACACACACACACACACACACACACACACACACACACACACACACACACACACACTCATATACAACCAGACGGAAAAGCCAGAGCAGGATGTGGACATCCACAGTGGGAGTTTGAGCACACGCCTCCATGTGTCTGCCAATTACCAAGCCCCAAATGGCCCATTAGGATGGAGTGTGAGCGTGGCCCTGCTGGTGTGACATGCTGCACTGCTACACACACACCCACATGCACACACACACACACACACATGCACACACTCCTGCAGTCACCCTGAATGCAGAATGGCTGGGGTTTTGAAGAGGAAGGTGACAGCTCATTGCAACAACATTAAGGAAAGGCCATTGTTTATTGTCACTGCTGAACTCATGGTAGTGAAAACAACTGGAGGAACTTTTAACCAATCACGTTCATTCTCTCAGGCTTGGGAACACGGAGCTCTGCCCTTTCAAGGCCTTGGGAAATTAAAGTGAAGCACGCAGACATACACATGTATACACATATATACACACCTGTCAGTGCAAATAGACTTTTATAGCATCACCCCTGATCAGGCTGATACTGTATACACACTATATTGCTAAAGGTTTGAAGACACCTGGTCATAATGATCTGCTTTTTGAGCATCACATTCTACATTTAGTCCCACTTTGCTCTTATAATTACCTCCACTCTTCTGAGTTTTCTTTGGAGTGTGCTTGTCGTCGTTTGTGTTCATCAGCCACAAGTGTGTTAGTAAAGTCATGCACTGATGTAGGTGAGGTGAGGAGACCTAGGGTGCAGTGTTGAGATCAGAGCTCTAAAGCAGGCCACTCAAGATCTTCCACTACAAATTATGTCAACCATATCTTCATGGCATTGCAATGCTGGAACAGGTTTCCAAGTTCAAAGTTTTTTTATATATCACCTCCAAAGATGTCCTACACAACTGTGTGCCTCTAGCTTTGAGGTAACAGTTTGGAGAAGAACCATATATAGCAGGAAGTATCAGGTGTCCCAATGCATGGATGTCAGACATGGATGTCTGATTTTGAGGTCTAGCTTTTTATTTCTTTCCATTTTCCACCCAAAGTACTTCATATGGACAAAAGTATGTGTTTCTTCTCCATGTGCACAAAACCAGCTCCATAAAGATATGCTTTACATGGGCTGGAGGAGACGACTCCTGCTGTGGAGATCTGACCTCAACCCTATTGAACAGTACTGGGATGAACCACAGGCCTCCTCATCTCACCTACATCAGTACCTGACTTTACTAACTCCTATGTGGCTGAATGAGCTACAAATCTCTACAAGAACACTCCAAAAACTAGTGGAACATCTTCCCAAAAGTGTGGAGGTTATTATAACAGTGAGTGGGAACTAAACGTGAGTAGTATCTTCAAAAGGAATCTGTATTAAGATTTCCACTACAAAAGAGGCTGTACAATGCGTGATCCTTTATGTTACAAAAATGATTGGCAAAGTTGCTATGAGATGAGAGAAACACAGCATGTCTTAGTAAATAAATCAACAATACACATGAAATTATTAGGAAGCAAAACTGACCTTAGGCTGGTGACAGCATTGTCACACCACCTCATCTTATTCTACAACAGTAGAATAAGACGTCAGGACCCTTCTTTACATACAGAATTGTATGATCAACGAAAGCGCTACAGAGTCATGGAAATAATTGGGATAAATGACATGATAAAACATTTAGTCCTGGCCCCTCTCCCTGGAATAACCCTTCTCTCTGATCACACTCTAATTAGTGTGTTTATTTAAAGGGCAAAGACTAAAAACACTGCACACTTCCAGCCCAGTCAACTGTGCCGTCTCGAGAGATCATCCAGATGGGCGCAAAACAGCACAGAAGAGTTCCAGAAAGTAATTAGCAACCAAGAAATACTAACATATTCAGACACTTTTTGGAAACATTTACACACTCAGAGCAGACAGGAGTGAAGGCTTGGGATGCTAATCAAATTACTGCATTCTAGACTTTCATATCTCCTCCATAACACCTCATTGGGTTACTGATCGAAAGTGTGGGGGGTTCAAGCCCAAGCACCACCACGCTACCACTCTTGGGCCCCTGAGCAAGGCCCTTAACCCTATCTGCTCCTGGGGTGCTGTATCCTGGAAAACCTTGTGCTCTGACCCCAGCTTCATAACAAGCCGGGATATGCGAAAAAAAGTATTTCATAAGTAGGCAATTTTTTTTTGCAACAGGAAATTGTATACTAAAAAATTTGCTACCATTTGGTGTTCGGTAATTTATCGAGAAAATGGTGATCAATTATTTTTATGTTCATGATACAACGCCTTCTTTTTCACCCGAAAATAAAAGCCGGATTTGTTCAAGCAGAGAATTAGACAAAGAGGCCACTCAGAGGCTTGTTCATCCTTTGTCATGTCAGGATTGAAGAAGTAGAAGTAGTCTTTTTTTGCAGATCCCTGCAACTCGCCCATGGTGCATCTGCCTCAAGTTCTTCCAGGTCACCACTCCACAGGTAATTACCACCCATGCAGGAGCAAAGGCGCCCAGGCATGAGTCAAACAAAACATCTATACAACTAAGCAGTTCAGGGCCTTGTTCAAGGGTAAGACGCTGCAAGCTTGGTGGTGCTGAGATCTGAACTTATGACCATCTGATCCAAAGTCCAACATCATTGAACTGCCACTTCAATTTCAAACCACAAGTACCACCTGAAGACACAAAAAAGGCATGCCTCAAGACATCGCGTTCTGTTTCGAAAAGCTGGTCAACTTTAAACAAAGGGACCACTAGCATCTACTTTACCCCCACTTTTAATGTGATTGGCTACTTTTTAGTTTTAGTTTGTTGTTTTTGTTGCCCATTTGCAGTTGCTTCAAGCACACATTCAAATGCGAATTGCTGATTATTTCTCGTTTCTTGTAGCTTTAGCACAAAATGTGTAATACGAATTCACTAATTAGAAAGTCACAATGTCATCTTTATTAATTCATTGAAACCAGACTGTCAAGAAGGTCAGAGGTATTGTCTCTGGCTAATCCAGAGACATAGTACAGCTATGTGGCAAAATTCAAGGTTTTGTGGCTTACTGACATTTCACTAAAGACCTCCCGGTCCTGGTTGACAGCTATTTGATACACATCCTAGCCAATAACTCTTCACACATCCCGTACCCAATGAACTTTATCAATAATATATTAGAAGCTTTGAATCATTAGCTAATTTCTGAACAAGCCAGACTTCGTGTAACACCTGGTCTGGTTTCATTTGGCCAGATGTGCTGCTATAAAACTCTTTAATTGAAGTTCAGTGGTCAAAATAGAAATATCTCCCAACCTATGCTGGAAGGGAATAAGCAGTCTAGATAAAGCAGGTAAATAACCTACATGTACTGCTTCTATAAAGCTCGAATATCGGAGAGATTTAGAGCAAGTATAAGCCTTTCTGAAATATTTGAATCGAAGCATTCTTAGTAAATTGAGTTTAAAAAAATGGGTATTTTCATGCAACCCAAGGATACAGAGAAGGTTAAATCAGGTTAAGCTGGTTTTCATTAGATATATATTGTAATATTGGTGCTGTGCTCAGCTGTACACTTGAGTAAGCCTAATATTAATGTTTGGGTGCTACACAATTTTCTAAATACAAATTTTTAAAGTATGATACTAATTTGGGCATACTGGATGAGGCAAAAGTCATGCCTTATCTGCATAACAAAATATTGATCTTCTTCTGCTGAAACTATTCCTTTGTTTGGGTCTTTATCTTGCCTATCAACCCCATCGCATTATGCTGCCACCACCATGCTTCACCATGTTCTCTGGGTGAAAAATTGTCTAGTAATTGCTCCATACATTTACTTTATTTTGTATAAATTTTGCAGACACCTGGTCCTAAGTATGGCATGTGCTTTTTGTGCATCGTATTCCACATTTATTACCGATTTCCTTTTATAATTTCCTCCAATCTTTTGGGAAGATGTTTCACTGGATTTTGAGGTGTGCTTGTGGACATTTGTGTTCATCAGCTACAAGGGTGTTAGTAAAGTCAGGTACTGATGTAGGGGAGGTGAGAAGGCCTGGGGTGCCATCTGTATTTCATTTCATCCTGAAGGTGTTCAGTTGGGTTGAGATGCCATGCTGGAACAGGGTTGGATTGTCAAGTTCAAGTGAACGCACAATTTTATTATACCCCGTCCAGTTGTGTGCCTTGATCCCATCCCTGTCCATAACACATTTTAGCACTGGATTCGAAATGAAATATGGAAGCTAGGAATGTCTTTATTTTTTTTTTTTGCAAGTAAGGGCTTTCGTCTAGCCACCCTACCAATCACCTGTTGCCCAGAAAATGTGAAGAATAAGACAGATTGTTGTTACAAACAATGAGGACCAGCACTTGCCAGACAGTCCTGCAGATCCTTCATTGTTGTGCCTGGTCTCTTAGCAGCCTTTAGGGTAAGTTTTCTTCTTGTCCTTTTGTCAAAGTTAGAGGGTTGTCCTGTTCTTTGTAAAGTCACCGTGATGTCTGACTTTCTTCTTCGATGATGGCATTTACAGTGCTCCATTATACATTTGATATTTTGACATTTCTTTTGGACTCCTTTGCTGTTCGACACTTTTCAACAATGAAGTCATGCACCATATATACTTTGTAAGCTCCTTGTGGACCACAGCTTCAGCAGATAAAAAGAATAAAAAACAGCTGATCTTTATTTTTAATTAATCAGAATCACTTGTCATCAATCATCAGTTAATGACGGATGGATGTTTTTTTTCGCCACCTTGCCCAAATAACATAAAGCTGGCAAAAGACTTGAAAGGGATGTACAGTGTTTTTACATCCACTATCTGTAATGTAGAATTATTGTCTTTCCATTATCCTTATATACATCAGTGGCAGGTGCATTTCACACTCAGGCCTTCAGTGGTGTCCTGACTGAATCAATCCACCTTTTAATAACATCATTATGATTCTACGGCTTTAGACACCATGAACATTATAGAGAAACACAGTATAACTGAGCTCTACATCAATGGCATTACTAAAGCAAGAAACACAATTTACACAATTCAACAAGTATCTTTTTTTTTTGCAGCCACAACTGCACCACTCGCATACATCATCTCTAGCAGAAGCATCAGTATTAGCCTTTGAAAATGACCCCCAGTTTTCTGTGCATTTTCCCATTACTGTTTTCCTGGAGATTGTGTGCAAATTGTGTGTTTTGGGCAAATTCTACAGAAAAGAAACGTGGAAATGATTCATGAAAAAAGCTTAACAACTGATTTGAACCGTATTGGCTTTTCTTCACGATGTCCAGCTTTTCCTGAAAAGTCCGTCTTTTAAACGTCCTTGTAATTTGATCTGCGGCCGAATAAATTTCTTCTCCTCTGTCAGTCATTGTGGAATAAAAGAAAAAAGCTATTAAATCCGCAATACAGTAGAACCTCGATACTCGCGGGGGTTACGTTAAATGACCCCTCGCGAGGAACAAAAAAATCTCACTCCTTTTGATGGTTCCTTTTCAAGGGGAATTGTACATGTACTGTACTGCAAACGCAACAAAAATTGTGAATTACTTGTCATAAATGTTTTATTTACTACTTTAAATTAATAATACAATAATAAAATCGTTTTTTAAACATTTCGATGTAATTTATTTGTACAAACTGTTTTGAAATGTTACTCCGAACTTTCGAGCCACTTTTCTCTCGAACTATCAGATTTTTCGCGAGCTACTCTCAGTCCGGTTCCAAATGAAAAGTCGCAAACTATCGAGGTTCCACTGTATATCTGAATATGTCTACCATTTTGGACCAGTAGGTGGCGATAACAAAAGATTTGTAATATATTAAAAATTCTTTTGATTGTTTTTCCAGATTGGTCTGAAGTCGACTTTTGCTTAATAGATTGATTGGATATAAATTGTAGGAGGAGTAGCCAAAGAATAAATGCTATTTAAGCTATTAAGTGCACAATGTACCTAAATGTATTTGTTCAATCAAAAGAGGTGAAAATGCTAAGTTATTGTACGCCTGCTAAATTGCGATTAATCTGATTGGATAGAAATTCTGATGGCCCACCACAACTATACACTATATTTGTGATTTAGTGTAGCGTCTTTCAAAGTATACCCGCATCCAGAACAGTAGCAGGAGGCCTTGATTATAATCACCACACCTTCCTTCTCGCTTGTGTAGACTGGATGAACATCAGCTCTTTCTGATTGCCCGCATGATTGATGCACTGATCCACCCATGCATGTAAGGGAAAAAAGTCTGTCTGGGGTTCTGATACTTGTCCTCCTGCATGCTTTCGAGCACTCAGGCACCATTGTGTCTGCTCCCTTCTGGAATTAAGCTCCAGACACCACATGGCTGGAAAAATAATCTAATCTCTGAGCCATTCTGTGTTTGACTGGATGAAAATAGCAGCCATGGCAAACCCTTAAAATGCTCACTTCTGTTATTGAATTCTGGATCGAAAATGTTGCATCTTTCAAACACCTGGGTTTAATTGACTGATATTTGCCATACATTAGTGTATAGATAAGTAAATAAAGGCAGAATACAGGTAATTATAAGTATGTACAATAAAACACTAATAAACACCCCGAAAAACTATCTAATCTGAAAGTACCCTTTCGCATGTTTGCTTTGGGACTTCTATAGAAAAGGTGTAAAATAAAGTGCTGGGTCATCAAAAATACTGTATTTAATAGAGCAATTAGAATTGCCTCGCTGACACTAACTATTGTGTGTTAGGTTTTATTCATGGGTTAAGCATTAAATGTGTTAGGGCACTGTATAGCTATACTACATTTTCTTGATCTTCCACTACTTCTTCTACTCTTCTGCTCCATCTTCCGGCTAGGGTGTCTATGGCAGCCCATAGAACTACCTGGTAAAAAGTTGTAAAATATGGTATTATTTTTATGTCTATTTCACAACTAGACATAAAAAAATTGTAATGAAATCTGTATTTGTGATACAAATTTATTAAAACAAATTGTACATGTACTATATATATATATATATAGGAAAATGAAAGCAAATTTTTAAATTTCAACATAATCACCGCTGGCGTCAACTAATTTTCTCAAACGGTTGGGGATGGAATACAGTCTTCTGAAGGAAGTCGTTTGGGATATTGCTGAGAACCTCCTGAATCCATGCCGCTCAGTGTGCGATGCTTTATCCTTCTACTTTGCGTAGCCCAACGGGAAAAAATCACAAAGAGTGAGATATGGACTTCATGGAGGCCATTCATGAGGTCCGTGTCGTCCCAGCCTGGAAATGCAGGTCTAACCACACATGCATAGTAAGAGCAAACTGGGGTGGTGCACCAACCTACATGTAAATAAGGTCACCAAATTCAATAGCCATTACATATTGCCTAGTTCATTTTCACCAATCCTGTATAACAAATCTCTTGTTATCGCCACCTACTGGTCCATAACGTACAACGACATTCTAAAAAATACCATAGCTAACTACAATTTTTGCTTCTCGTTATTTAAAACTTGATCAGATTTTGCTAACATCACCTTGTCTTAACACTCTACTGCCTATTTGTTTGTCTAGACCTTTTGTCCTCTAAAGAATTCCACTACAGTGTGAGGTCAAAGCATGGGCATCCTCAGTGAAACCATAAATCAATATCGAATCCCTTTTCTTTATGTTAAAGCTCTGCTTTGCTCTGATTCTAAAGTTGTGTATGCAAGGCTGACCAAAATGTTTCTAGTCGCTTTAATTATTATCATTATTATTACTATTTTTAATTATTATTATTTAAAAAGCTAGTGCATTTTTTTAACAGAAATCAATGAGCCATGCAATAACAAACATAAAAGTCAGAGGAACTGTGAGTAACATCAGAGCTTTGCTGATAAAAATTACTTCAGACTGTGTATTAAATGCTCAGGGCTGAAAGCCTGAAAGCTGCCACTGCCAATTTTCAGCACCATACATATCTAAGAAGGCTGAAACAAAGAGAGAATTGCGAGTACGTTCAGGCTATTCCGCTTCACTTCCTAGTCGAAAACTAGGACTAAAGACAAGCATCATTCATTTCTCTTATATACAGTGAGACAGTTTACATCCTGTGTGATCTACTCTGAATATTTTTGACAGGCAGGACGTAAGTGCCTCATTCCCCAAAAACACAGGGTTTGATTTAGGTAGTGTTCGGGTGTTGATTTGTGTTTGTGATGGTTTTGTCTGTCGGTGTATTTATGCTTTGTCTCAGCATGCCTGCTCATGTCTGGGTTTTTCTCTGGGCCTCTACTGTCCGTCCCTTATTATTAACTCGTATCTGGAGCTCATCTCTGCAGGCGCACACACACACCTGCTCTCCATCTATATCCGAGCAGGAAACACATCGCAGGGCACACAGGCTGGATGATTCGAAACGGCTGCGGGATTCGAATGAATTCGCTGATTAATTTTTACGATGTTTGCGAACAGAAGATCTGGCCGTTCGGTTTGAGATCCTGACACAGAGAGGGCAGATGTTTGAGGAACCAGGCTTAATTGTTAATTAGTGCAGCTAGCATAGACTGCAGGAGAGCTTGGTCATCTAGTTCAGTTGCCTGCATAGCAATGCATTTATTGATTGCTTATCTTGTTCCCAAGCCCCCTCCCAAGTTATTACCTGTTTTATGTTGTCTGTACATTTTCTTTATTTTGGAAAACGAGTGAACAGTGGTGCAGGTGCATTTCCGATTTATTTATATACACTATATAAATGGATGTGGACACCTGCCTATCATATTGGTATGTATTTTTCATCCTATTCCACATTCAGTACCAATATGCTCTTATAATTACCTCCACTCTTCTGGTAAGATGTTCCACCAAATTTTGGAGTGTGCTTGTGGACATTTGTGTTCAATAGTCACAAAGGTGTTAGTAAAGTCAGGCAGTGATGTAGGTGAGGTGAGGAGGCCTGGGGTGTTTAATAGGGTTGGGATCAGAGATCTATAGCAGGCTATTTAAGATCTTCCATTCCAAACACATGTAAAGCATATCTTCATGGAGCTTGATTTGGGCATTGTTGGGCATTGTAATGCTCAAACACGTTTGGGTTTCCAAATTCAAGTGAAGGGAAAATTTCATGCTGCATCAAAAACAATTGTGTACCTCCAACTTTGGGGGTAACAGTTTAAGGAAGAAGCACATATGGCTGGAAAAGTCAGATGTCGAAAGTACTTTTGTCCATATAGTGTAAATGCTGGATAATATTTTGGCAACTATGAAAAATGATTTTGCAAAGACTTCTGTTCAATCACATTAGATGCCCTATGTGTGAATTTGTTTAAATGTATGTGTGTTTGTGTGTGTGTGCATGTATGTGTTTGTGTGTAAGCGTGCACCGGAGATGTATTGCTCCTAGAATAGAATCTGAAATCACCATGCTGGATGGTGCAATTTTTTTGAACGATGAATGAATGAATAAATGAATTCTATCCTCTGGTGTATACAGAAGTTCTTCTATTGCTCTTTCAAAGTGCATTTCTCATACATGTGCTTTTTTTTTTTTAAATAGAGCTGTAGCTTACGCGCTCGATTTCTACAGCTGTGCCATTAATGCAGTGTGTTATTTTCGCCTTCGGGTCGCTGTAGCTACATGTATACCTGTCATGACTCTGGAGACGCTAGAGACACTATCTAGCTAAGACACCTGCAGCCCTTCAAATCAGTGGCGAAGGTTGGAAGCTATAAGGGAAGAGGGCCAGTCCTTCGATGTGGTAACGAGACGGGACGTTGCGTCAGATAACTGGAGAAATTGCGAGCACTCGGAATTGTTTAGCAAACGCCGTGAGGCTGAAGAGAGGCACAAATGGCACTCATGGTGTCAATAAGTGCACAACGAGGTGAGACGGGCCAGCTTTCACAGGCACTCAGCAGCCGTTATGGAGCTGTGTGGAACAAACCCATTTTTCAGCCAAAATACAGGCAAAAAAGCCTGCTCAGGTGGATGGATCGTCCGTTTCGTCTCACTTGGCGTAAGATTGCTGCCTGAAGCTCACTACAAATATCTCATTTTTATTACCCGCTCTATTTAAAAGCCTTTTCAGAGATCAGTGCATGGATTCTTGGGTTTGCTTCATGTTTGCATATTTAAACCTCAACCTCCTCTTGACCCTAGATGTCATCAACACAGTGACACAAGTACAGCCTGCATGGTTTACAGATCTTTGTTTTTCACTGGAAAACTTGATTCATTTGTCATTTACAGTCATTTTTGGTTGGCATCAACCTAGGATCTAGATCTCCATCCATGGAATGGTGAGTGTAGGGGACGTTTCTAGCCTTTTTTGGAACCCCCCCAATGGCTCCACCCTCCCATCACAATGCTCCACACTGACATCATACAAATCATTCTCAACCAACCATTAAAAAAGGTTCAACACATTTAATAATCATTGCAAAATCGGATTTAGGTATTAGGTGCGGTGACTGCGCTTTCAATTGGCTGCAGTCCAGATAGAAATACATGGTGTTGAAGTATGGAATGGTAGCCATGTTAGTTCAGTATTCCTTACACCATTTAGCCTTCGTGTATATAATTAGTTAATAAATATAAACACAACCTTGTGAGGTGGAACGTGACATAGCTACATGTTATTCATTTCATTTGGAACCTACTGTTATTGCCTAAGGTGACAGTTTGATGAAAATGAAAACAATTAAATACCACCCAGTTTGTTGCATTGAAACAAAAGGATTGTGTAGAACGATACCACAGCCCTTTTTTTTTTGCATTTATGCTAAACCAAGGACACACCGTACGATTTATCCGTTTATGGTTACATTTAATGTTGCGAAACATCCCCAATCCATTAGCACTTCCATTAAGCAGTTCTTCCTTCACCAGCTCTTCCCTTTTTTTTCTCTTCAAACTGAGACAAAAAAGAAAAGGCAGCTCCCAAAAAAACCAAAGAGTTTCCTACAGCAAAAAACACAGTTTTACCTCCCACTGTTACAAAGCCCTAACACTAGAGACTCCCATCAATCCTAAATAAATATTTCCTCACAGAAAAAATAGTTTATATGGATGTCCCATACCATGGAAATCTCTGTATAGCCATAAGTTACTATAGAAACAATTTTATAAGAATTATTATGAGGGGTCAAATTAATTAAAACCAGACCTTACAACCAATCAGAATGAAGAATTCAACAGCACTATATAAGCATCATATCACTATATAAAATAGTTTAGCTGTAAACTTGCATATAAAGGTATTTGCAGGGTATATGAAAGGATCGAATGCATACATTTCCTTGGCTACCATTTTTGTATTCATTCTCATTAATCTTCCTCTATTTTTTATTTATTTTTTGCTCAGGAAGTATAAAAAATGAGATTATTTTCAGTGTTTCGACCTGCCACTTTTTTTTTTAACTCCATCCATAAGTCTTAATTTTTTCCCTCCGTTTATTGTGTTTTATTAGCATGACTTGCATGCAACATTGATTAACAGTTACACAATGACCTGTAAAAAATACTACCGCTCATAAAGCTAACCTTGTCCTTATAAATAAATAACAAGTTTGTGCATTATGCATGTACTAAAGCACATTGATATACATTGTATACAATTATACAGGCACTAGCCTCAACTCTGTAGCAATTAAAACACACCGAGGCGAGGATATTGGGTTATTTGGTTGGGATCCTAGTTTTTTTTTTACTTTGCTTTAATATTTTGCATACTACTAAATTCTGTGGTTTCATGTTTCCAGGAAAGTTCGATTCCTTCAACCTTCAGCTGCCCTATATGAGAATTTATGATGTGTGAACAATGAGGAAATAGAACTATGCAGTATCTGAGGGTAGAAGGACACAATCACTATGTGTGTGTGTTTGCATGTGTGTGCACATATATTTCCCACCACATTTAATATGAATTAGTGATCCTAAGAACAAAATCACCAGTATGATGGTGAACTAAGTACACTGACAATGACAAGTCTTCATGGACAAAACAACCTCCAAAACATGACATAAACAAGATTGAAGAAAATACAATCAAGGATTTGAGACAACAACTAAATAACATTCCCTGCAATCAGTTATGTTGGTGCCTAGAAGGTCACCATTTTCAGTTTTCTTGTTTGTTAAGGCAAAAAAAGGTGTGAATTCTCATCATTTGTTTCGTGCAACATGTATTCTAATCTAATGATAAGACTAATACATCTCAGCACCACCTAATATTATATTATTATTTATTATTAGAGGGACAGCGCATATAGGATGTTTTGGGGACAAAGTTAGAGAGGCCTGGTTTAGATGGTTTGGACATGTGCAGTGTAGGGACATGGGGTATAGGAGAATGCTGAGGATGGAGCCACCAGGAAGGAAGAAAAGAGGAAGGCCAAGGAGGAGGTTCATGGATGTGGTGAGGACAGGGGGTATGAAGAACTTATCTCGAATTTATTATAACTCTATAATAACTGTTTACATGCTGTTTTGCACATCTACTTGACTGCTGCTGTTGATGTTCTGCACAACCTTTCGTTTACATTTTGTTTATACAGTATTTACACGTACTTTTTGAATAGAGTTCTCTCTTTCACATTCACTGGGAGTGCTGTTTTGTGTTTTGTGTATCTTTCCAACACTGTCTTGGATTGTCTGTCTGCACTATTCGCACCAGGTTGCGCATGATGCACTTTACATCACTTTTCTTGACTTGACTTCAGGATGCCACGGTTTTTAGTCTTCTGTATTAGTGCACATGGACAAACCTGGAAATAATAATTAATCTGGAGGCTCATACCTATCAACCAAACCCTGGTAGTTTAGTAACGGCTCTTCCTTGGATGGAGGATGAAATGGGTGAACAGCTGAAACGAGGATCATGCCATTTTGGGTATTTGTGGATGCTCAATGTTGGATGTTACATAAAACTATTCCTGGTTTTCTCCCAATAAGTTCAAAATGTGAACAGAAAAAAGGATT
The DNA here is from genome assembly GCF_014805685.1 of Silurus meridionalis. Lineage (NCBI taxonomy): Eukaryota > Metazoa > Chordata > Actinopteri > Siluriformes > Siluridae > Silurus > Silurus meridionalis. Next base: position 4,111,374 of record NC_060891.1, read on the forward strand.
TAATACAATTTTTTTACGTGCGTGAATAAATCCGACCCCCCCCATGACAGATTTTCACTTTCACATGATCCGTGACTGACACGGGAGCATCTTGGCGGAGGGATTTAAATATTTAACAATGTCTAGGAGATTCTATAAAGGCATATTCTGTTATCATTTAATCGATTGTTTTTCGGTGCATAGACAGGCAATTTAGCCGATATAATTTGATTTGCCGACACGTGAAATGCAAATCCTGTCTGAAGTGTGGCCTTCTGCAGTTATTTATGTCATTTTTTGATCCAAAATGTTTTTATACATTATCCTATTTTATTTTTGTGTGATGTTCTGTACATTGTGGCTTAAAATGTTATGAGGAATCGTTCTATCTGGTGTCGTCCTTGTCCAGCCCCTGATCCCCCCTGGCCAGCACACACACACACACACACACACACACACACACACACACACATGATTCAACTATCACTGTTTTATCCATTGTTATCCAGAACGATCAACCAGATGCCATTCTTGATTATCTATCCAAATCCAAGATCGACTAATCAAAAATGTAGAATCAGGAGTTTGATTAAAATGAATACCTGCACCCATGCTGGTACTGTGTGGATAAAATTGGACACCCCTGGTTTAAAAAGTCATGTTGCTTTGTGAAATCACTTATGGTGATATAGATTAATGGAACCCCCCGGAATCCGTTGTGCCCTTATGCATTATTACATGTTTCAAGAGTAAAGTAAACTCATCTCAGTGCTATTGTCTAATACAGCTGATTTTATTATGCCAACAATGATCACAAATTAAATTCTCTCCCAGCCTTAATATATATTAACTCAAAATTTGCATAGCGTTTTGCCCCCCAGGGAATCCGCGACGCTTTTTCCTGAATAGATCTGTTCCCGAGCTCAGCCCTATCAAGCCAGTGTTCTGTAAAGTGCACAATGCTTGTTATTTTCAAAGGTCATTTTGTAGAGGTCGTGTTTGGAAGCCCAAACAAAACGCCATCTCTCCAGCTGAGGGAGTCATAACCCGGTCTGGAGCTTTCCGTCGAAACACGGCCTGACCGTTGAGGCGAGTAAAGGTCAAGCCGGTAACGCTGTAAATAAATCAGCTCATCTCTGTGCCGTTGTCTGTTTATCGCTCATTCTCGATAAAAATCTCGGCTGTAATCAATAGTCGTATTCTGTAGAGGTATTAGGGCAGTCTTTAATTCGAAGTGTAAATAGTAAAAAGGGTGAAAAAATGGAATCTGGCGTGCGTTTTTAAAATCGGATGTTCAGACATCAACCAGCTATTAGGAGAAGTTTATACACATTCAAAATCAAGTCAAATCAACCTTTCAAGAGTATGTTTAAAAGAAGAATTTTGGGCTGCATTACAAAAAAAGTCTTTTACGAGTAACAAGTAACTGTCACAAGAAGCATCTGTAGAAACCGCTGGATTTCTCCGAACAGCTTGTCAGCTTGAAAAAAAAGGAGCCCACCACATAATTTGAAATGTTGACGAGAGCAATTTAGAGATGTTCTTTTTCAGCCGAGACGATACAGACATTCCGGATAATATTGTGGCGCTCAAAAGTTTGTGCACCCTTCAAAATATATTATATGACTATATAAATATATTTAACACCATCACATACTTTTCCTAAAAGCAGACAAAGGGAACTTGATTAAAATCCAATATTACATCAGTGAACGGCAGAAGTATGTGATCCTCCGGGATTAGCGGTTAAATGTGAAGGTGGAATTTGAATCAGGTGTTTGCAATCAGTGGGATGACAATCAGGTGTGAGAGAGAGCGCTCAGGGTTTATCGAAAGAACAAGGATCTATACAGAGCTGTGTCTCTATTGCTGATTAGGGAGTGATTTTAAGGTCAGTGTTGGTTGTCTTTCTGGTGCTCTGGGAAAAAAAACATCCTCCCACCAAAAAAATCCCTCAATTCACTTCAGAAACCAGGGAGCATTCATGTGGATTTTGGATTGTCTTACTGGAAATGATGCCATATTTTCAGAAGCCTTTTTTTTACGTATATTTGACGTTTTTTATATATACACACATATAAAATGAGCCAGAATTATTACCAGTTCCTTTACTCCTGCAAATCCTTACCCTGAACACAATGTTCACTTTGATCATATTTGCACTGCCACTTTAATTCTCCTTGAGTCTGCTCTTGTATCAGCAACATTTACACCCCACTGAACTTCCACATCCACATCACACCTCACAAACACACTATTTATCTGTTTCTTCTTTATACAACACTTAGAGTTCTAAGGTTTCTGAGAGACGCGTGCAACAAACAATGCGATTTGATGATATGATGATTTACTTTTGACTATACGAACATAAATATACAAATTCTCTCCTAGCATGAGTAAAACACTTTTTCTCCAAACATAACGCTAAAATACTTTGACATGCCGCTTGTAAAAATTTATAAAGGTGTTCGTCACTAGTTGGAGATTTCTTTCTTGCACTCAAGTTCATCCCAGAGCAGTTCAATACGATTTAGGTGAGGTGACTGGGCATGATATATAACACTTCAGCCGACTGTACACTCTCTAAATAACACTTACAGAGCTCGGGCATATACTTCAGATCTTTGTCTTGTTGTACAGTGAAGTCGGTACCAATGAGCCGCAGTTCAGATGAAATTGCAAGTATGGATTGGTTGCCATGTTGATTCCTTTCATCTGGAATTTGTGTCCAACCATCCCTGCTCCAAAACAATCACAAAACATGAAGCTTCCACCTCCATGTTTCACTGTGGGGGTGAGACAGTCTGCTAACATCTTCTCTCCTGTGCTCCGTCTTACTCAATATGTTCTATTAGAGACAAAAATTATAAAAAACATTTACTCATTTGTCCACAGAACTTACTTTCAGGCATTCACTGTCCAATTCTTGGGTGTTTTTGTCTTTTACAGAAGAAACATAGAAACAAAGTAACATCTATCTATCTATCTATCTATCTATCTATCTATCTATCTATCTATCTATCTATCTATCTATCTATCTATCTATCTATCTATCTATCTATCTATCTATCTATCCGTCTGTGTATGAATACCACTGAAACAGAGACTTGTTTAAACACAGTGGTTACTAAAAGTGTCCATGAAAACAAGAGAAGGTTCTGTTATACAAAATGCACACCTGCAATCAAGAGCTACTTTAAGTTTAATTCTAGATTTATTCAAACATGTTTCCTCAAAGTCAAAAATGCAGCCTCCTACAACACACATTAGTGAGAAATTACCTGAGGAATATTTCACTGATTCTATTCAAGGTTACATGTTCTCAGTGCAGCAGGAACAGAGCTGAGCTCCGAGAGCACGCCAGCTCCAGCTTTATTAGAAAAACTAAAGAAATAATGAGAACAGAACAAATACTAGCTAAAAAGATGGAAATGTATTCTGAAGCTTGTGTGCACACACACACACACACACACACACACACACACACACACACACACACACACACACACACACACACAGTGGTTTGTTCAAAAGCTTTATGTATTTACCATTGCTGTGAGGCGAGTGTTTGAGGGTGATTATGTATTTTATTAGCTCAGGAGATGATCGCCCGGCCGCAAATATGTGATAATGGAGGTTTAAATATTCAACACCACACCCTCATAAAATCGACCCAAATAAATTCTAATAAGCGTTTTGCTAGCCCCTAGCACTACGCTTAAAAGCATGAGCATGCGCGCACACACACACACACACACACACACACACACACACACACACACACATTGAACAAGTACAAAAACGTGTTCTATTGTAGATATGTATAAAATAGAAAGAAAGAAAGAAAGAAAGAAAGAAAGAAAGAAAGAAAGAAAGAAAGAAAGAAAGAAAGAAAGAAAGAAAAAAAAAAGAAAGAAAGAAAATGACAGACAGACAGACAGACAGACAGACAGACAGACAGACAGACAGACAGACAGACAGACAGATAGATAGATAGATAGATAGATAGATAGATAGATAGATAGATAGATAGATAGATGGTTTATATTTAAGTTCTGCTTCCTCAGCTGTGTTTTTTTCTCTAAGATGAACATCTGCCCCACAGTAACATGACTGTAACTCGGGCCTCAGGTTTGGTTGTTAATAAACAGGGCAATGACGAAGCGTATGTTCTGCTTCATTCAGCTGCTTTTGCACCCTTTAACTTAGGCAATTTACAATTGTCTTTTTTTGGAATTTCATAGTGTGTGTGTGTGTGTGTGTGTGTGTGTGTGTGTGTGTGTGTGTGTGTGTGTGTGCTGGAGCGATATGATCAGGACTTCACAGCTCACTTCCTGATTAATAGACTGCTGCCTCAGTCTCGCTTTCTTTGTCGCTCACTCCTTGCAAATCTTTTTCTTTTTGCACTCTTTTCATTTCTGACTTCATCTTTCTCTCTTCCTCCATCTGTTACCTCCCTATCTCTCAAAAGCCTCTCGTTTTCTCTCTCTCTCTCTCTCTCTCTCTCTCTCTCTCTCTCTCTCTCTCTCTCTCTCCTATACGCCTTCATTTTTCCTGAAGGCTATTTTTCTCGCCTCATTGTTCTCGGATGACTCGGGCTAAATCTCTCCACGTATCCTGGGACTGCAGAAGCTTCTCACAGGTTGGTTTGTTTCTCCGCTGGGTGTATATTCTCTCTGTTTAACAGGATGCACGGTGTGGCCAAAAGTATTGGGACACCCGCCTTTCCCAGCTATATATGTGGTTCTTCACCAAACCGTTGTCACAAGGTTGGGGGCACACAATTGCATGTCTTTGAATGCAGCATGACATTTTTCCTTCACTTCAACTAGGAGACCCAAACCTGTTCCCGCATGACAATAATCCAGAAGGAGGAGGATTATGGATGTTGTGAGGGAAGACATGATTGGTTTGAAAGAGGCAGATGTAGAGAATAGAGGGAAATGGCGACAGATGACCCTCTGTGGTGACCCCTAACAAAAGAAGAAGAAAAAGAAGTAGACACAAACAGTGAAGAGATGTTTATTTAGCACGTTAGAATAAATTGGCATATTGAAGTTTTTGTTTGCATATTGACGAACTACAAGATGAGAGAAAACTGGAGCTTTTAGGCAAAAGTTCACATGCTTACTGTGAAACATGGAGGAGGTTTGAGTATGTCTGGGGGCTGCTTTGCTGTGGCATGGGGAGCCCTGAATCTGTCTACGGCATAATGAAATCTCAAGTAATTCTGCAGAAATGAACTGCCCAATGCCAGAAAGCTCCATCTCAGTCGCAGCTCATGGCTCCTCCAACAGGATAATCACCCAAAACATACTGCACACAGCATGGAGCAGTGTGTTCATGAAGAATGGACCAGACTTCCTGTAGACAAGTCTCTTCCTGAGAGCTTCATGAAGGGGTACCAACAAATCTGTCCACATCTATAGCTTTTTCTTTACAGGAAGCTCCTGCACTCTAGTTGACACACTATGGAAAATGTAAATAGAAGCAGGATGCATTGATTTGAAAATCGCATAGTATAAATAGTGGGCAAAAGTAAAGATGGGCAGAGCTTCACCAATCTGTGTCTACAAATTGTAGAACAATTTCAGAATAATGTTCCTCGAAATACAGGTAGATTTCTAGCTGTATTGTATCTATAGCTACTGTTTGCACTTCTATCTATCTATCTATCTATCTATCTATCTATCTATCTATCTATCTATCTATCTACAAAATTATATAATCACAAAAACATTGCATTATATTTATTTACATTTTACATTATTTTGCAATTGGGCTTGTACATGAGCATGAAAATAAGGAGTTTTATGATGTCACAACTCGCTTTGCAGACTTTGGTTCAAAAGTATGCAGTTACTTTTTTCTTTCCGATTGGAGGCCACTCTGTGCAGCTTGGGACGGTTTTTCATCAAGGCCTTGGGTGGTTCCTTGAAATTCCGGAGTAAGAACAGGCGCTTTGAGGATGGATTTGGACTGTAGTTAATGTCAACAGATTGCTACACTGACTCAGGACTACAGTTTGCTTCTGTTTACCATCACTGCACCCCGTCAACATCGTATATCTGCAATAAATGGACATTCGGTGCAACCCAGATGAGGATGGGTTTCCTCTTGAGTCTGGTTCCTCTCAAGGTTTCTTTCTTATGCCATCTCGGGAGTTTTCCTTGCCACAGTCGCCACCGGCTCACTCATCAGGGACAAACTTACACTTATAAAGAACATATACATTTTTTATCACCACATTATCTGAAGCTGCTTTGAGACAATGTTCATTGTTAAATGCGCAATACAGATAAACATGATTTGAATTGAACTTTTTGAACGAATTCCCAAATAAGATTAAATAAAACCGACAATTTGCTATAAAAGTAATAAAACGCATGTTGTAGGAAGTAACCTGGCTAATTTTTCCCCCATGACTACACTCTTTGTACGTGTTTGATTCCTTACATCTAATAACTTTGGATGCTTTAAGCAATTTGAAGATCTCTTCATAATGAAGTTCTACCTCTCATAGGCATGATGCAGGAAAACAAACGCCCTCCTCCTCCCCTTGCTCTCTCGCTCTTTCTCTTATTTCTTCTTTTAGCCAAACTGTGTTCCTTACCATTTCACTGCATTTAATTAGTTTCCCCATATTGGCAAACAGCAAATTTACATTTTTATAGATTTCCACACTAATTAGCTTGCTCATTCACCCAAACGCATTATTGGAGCTTGGCTTATCACATCTGGATTCGCCGTTCTTTTGTTGCCACGTCGGCTAGAAGCTCCTCTTCGATGTTTTTTCCGCTCAAAATATTCTCACTCTTATAAAAAAATAATAATTAAAAAAGAAGAAGAAGCATAAATACACGAGTGTATTACTAAGCCAATCATCAACATTTTTTGGTCTTCTGTGTCCATACCTGGGTTTCTCATTTTGCTGCTTGGGACTGTTTATTTGGTCCACATTTTGGGTTTATTTGAAATATACACATAAGCAGACCCGTGAGTCCCGATTGATGCTTGTTCATTCCTGAGCACTTGTATATCGCGGCGTCAGCGTATCTTTTCCGCCGCTGTTAGCGTGAGTGAAAGCTCAACGTTTCTCTGTGGCCTATGAAAAGACAGGAAATCAATGGCAAAAACCACAATGTTGCGTAAGGCGAGCAATAGCTAATGAAATGTTGGCACAGCTCATGTTGTTATGGAATAAAAACGCCAAGTTATAAGTTGCAATGACGCCATGTGCACAAAAGTTTGTGGAATTGCAGAGTTAATTACGAATACCATATTTTATATATAGCATGTCTTGTATTATATACAATTTTCCACCCGAGGCTATAGTACAATACATTGACAAGCATGAGGTACAATAGATGGTGGAAACCTGAGCATAAAATTGGTTTGTGCTCTTTGAACATCCAATTCCACACTTGATCCCCATTTGTTGTTGCAATAACCGCCATTCTTCCTGGAAGATTATAGGGAAAATCCACTACAAGATTCTTGGAAATTCCCATGGATTTGGAGTGCACTGGTGGAGATTTGTGCTCATTCAGCCGCAAGGGTGTTTGTAAAGTCAGGTCTTGATGTAGGTGAGAAGGTCTGGGGTTCAGTTAGAGTTCCAATTCATCCCAAAGGTGTTCGGTAGGGTTGAGTTTGGAGCTCTATAGCAGGAGATCTTCCATTGTAACTCATGTAAAGCAGGTCTTCATGGAGCTGGCTTTGTGCACATAGCAACAGATTTGGTTCTCCTAGTTTAAAAGAAATATTGGGCTGCTTCAGAGTACAGTGTCCTGCAGATGATGTGGCTTACAGCATCCCCACAGCAAAGACTCAGCTGTGTCACATGACTAAAAATGCGTCATTGTTTTTTTGAAAGACTCAGAATTTGGAAAGCATTTTCAAAGAGCTGGATTTTCATTTACCAAAAATGCCGTCTCCGTGTGGACAGAAGGCCAAAACGGAGAACAAAAACATATTAGCGTGGATACGGCCTAAATGAGCTATCCCATAAAAAAAGTGTGACTTTGTGAGCTTTCTTAATTTTCTTAATTTTCTTCTTTTCCCTGCCCCCTGCTTTGAAATCAGGCTGAAACTGAAGGGTGTTTGCCGTGATAGAAGAAGTGCGTTGCGCTCCGCATGCCTAATTGCATTATAAACGGAGGCCCTGACTCGAGCGGATTTGCCCTCATGCTTCCAGATGCTCGCAGGAACAGAAGCGTTTTCCGTCCCGTCGATAGACGTCAGTCAAACACGTCCCTCAGCCGTTCCGTGTGATTCGCCGGGAGGAGCGAGCGATGCGATGCGTCTCGAGCCAGCTGCAGCCCTTGCATCCTTAATTAGAGCTATTCACCAGCCAGATGTTTATAATTAAATTTATTCGGCATGGAGCGTAGCCACATAAAAAGAACAGATACGGCAGCTCGTGTTTCGGTAACAAGGGGAAAAAGACACTCGACGGTGTGAAAAAAGCTCATTACGGAGAACAATGAAGTAAGAGAGAGTGTGGAAAAGCCCTCAGCTATCCTGTCGTCTTGTGTCAGCTTTTTCCTTCCGCTTTTTTTCCTACTCTTGTGTTAACAAAACCAGCCTGTTTCCCCATCCTGCTTTGTGCTTATCTTCCCCTCTTGTTTTTTTTATCTTTTCTTTTTCTGCATCGCACTCGGCCTTGCTTTCTTTTTCTGTCACGCAGCAGGGTGGGCAATCATGCTGATGGGATATCCCCGGGACAGGAAGAGGCAAGCTTGTCTCCAGTAGTGTCTTGGCCCTCTGCCTTCTTTCTCCATTCAAGCAGCTGCGTACAAAGAGAGAGATAGAGCAGCCGGGAGGACAAGTCGGAAGAAAGGAGAGCAAGAAGAAGGCTTTTTTGGAAGGACAGTAGATGTTAATTAGCACCCAGAGCCATTTTAAAGGCCCTCGTCAAGGATAAACATGTGGCAGCTTGTTAGCCGAGAGCTGTTTGGCAAGTGTTAGCAATGCAGTCCGTAAGGCCATGGCAGGACATGAGGTGTATTGTTGTTTGTGATGGCAAGAAACACGCACAGGCATGAAAAGCTCAATTCCACCACACTAATAGCCTTTATCCATTCAAAGTACACCTAAATAGAAGTGTTTCGTTAAATAATATGGACAATAAAGTGGCAATGGACAAAGTACAAAAACCATGTACATGAGATACATTTAGCAAAAGATCACTGCAGCAAAAATTAGTTTGCTATGTGGGAAATATCACAAACTGGCAACCCTGATCTTTAGGAATGATAGAGTGCGAAGGAATGAAGACTGTCCTTATCGTCTGACCTTACGACACATGATCCTGTGAAATTACATAGATGTGCTTCCTTCAAATGCGCAACAGAAAGCGGAGCCTGTTCAACAAATGCTTTGTTATTCAGGAGGCAACTTGCAGCGATCTTTCAGCTGTACATAGGACCACATTCTACACAGTTCAACAGGCAGAGATTTTAAAAACACACGTTGAACCTAAAACATTTTTCCACCTGCATCGTTAACAGAGTTGTATATAATAAATAGGAGAATAAAAACCTATTCAGGAGCGTCGACGCGTCGTGAAATCGAAACAGTTCAACTATTAGGATTGAGCAATGCTTTGGGCAATGCTGCGTAATAGGAATGATACGGGATATTACACACACGATCACAAACACACACTCGGGAAAGCAGGTACAGTACAGTAGGTATCTGCATTCAAGATTTCTAAAATGTCTGAAATACTTCATCAGCTTCATACGAAATGGTATCAAAAGGTTTTGAGTGTGATGGTGGAAACTGGTGCTATTCTGACCACGTGCTTTACCACGTCTGCGATTTCATCATGGACAGCAAGTTAGAACAAAGTGCAAACGTGAAATTCTGCGTGAAACTGGGCAAATCTGCCACAGAGACATTTGTCATGACATACAGTACCTTTGGTGCTGCACTTCAAGCGGGCGCACTTCAAAAGTGGAAGAACATCACTGGAAGACGACAAGAGATCAGGAAGACCTTCAACCCCCGAAAATGTTGAAATCGTTCGGCAACTCGTGCATGAGGATCGTCGCAGAGCAATCCACATAATCTTACCCACACTACTCACCAGATTTGGCACCACTGCTGAGAGATTCGGCGCACTAGATGCTTGACACGCTTCGAAAAGAAGACTTCCAGGTCATATTCCAGAAGTAGCAGGAACGCTAGGAGTGCTGTATTGCTGTACAAGGGGACTATTTCAAAGGTAAGAGTGTGTAAGTGTAGATAAATAAAGTACTTTGAACAGAGCTCGTCTTGAAAATCTTTGATAGCACCATTTCTGCTCCTCAGATTTGCCTATTCCTTTCTGTTACCCTTCTTCTGGATTGAGTTCCCATGAACTGGAAACCATTCGCTGCTACTGAGGATGTTCTTCTCATCAGATGTTGGTGGTTGGAACCACTTAGGCACCATGAAATATTGGATTTGGACTGTAATTATTAATTTAATTATTTAATTTTTGCAGCGAACAGTTACTAACCTCAACACTGATGAAATATTAATGAACGACTATCCAATGATGAGGATGAAGAGTCTGGTTCCTCTGTAGATTTCTTAATCTCAGGGAGTTTTTCCTGCACCTGCTCAATAGATATCAATTAGCCTTATATAGACTAATCTATGTATCACACAACAAAAATGTATTTTTGAAAAAAAGCCACTTTGAGACAATGTCCATCATCAAGCGTGCTATACATATCGAACTGAATTGAATAGTCGTCCATTTCTTTTTCCATATTGGGAACGTGCCCAAGTTACGGCTAGGAGAAAATCAGAAGAAAAGATCCCCAATCTGCCGACCGAATCGAATACAACAATCAAGTAAGTCAGTGACAAAAGAAGTCATGCAATTCCTGGACATTTTCTAGTAGCATCAATTGCTAGGCCCGATTCCAGGCGCCTTTATTGGATTTTCCATTGATTTGTTGCGACTCTTCTCTTGAAGGGTTGAAGTGGACAGTGGCCAGTAGAATAAATGCTCCAACAGCAGAACAGTTTGTTCTTTTTGCACGTCAGCCATTCGTACTTTTGTTTGCCTACAGAAGACATTCAGTCTGAGAAAGTCATCTCAATTCAACCCAGTGTTTTTGCAAGTGTTTTCTAATACCTCCCTAAGAGGCATGAATTTCCATTTTATTTGAAAAAGCATGCGGTCGCTAAAATTAACCTTTCACCCTATTTGCTGTTCTAAGAACCTCCATTCTTCTCGGAAGATGTTCCACTAGGTTTTGGAGTATGCATATGGATATTTGAGTTCACAAGGGTGTAAGTAAATTCAGGTAAGATGAGGAGGCCTGGGGTGCAGTCAGCATTCCAATTCATCATCAATAGGCTTGATATTAGAGCTCTATAGCAGGAGATCTTCCACTCCAACCCATGTAAATCAGATCTTCATGGAGCTGGCTTTGTCCACAGGGGCATTGTCATGCTGGAACAGGTTTGGATCTCCTAGTGCAGGGAAATTTTTATAGGGCATTGACAGACTTTAAAGTGTGTGCCTCCAACTTTGTGGTAACAGTTTTGGGAACAAGCACTTATAGCTGGAAAGGTCATGCGTCCCAGTACTTTTTGTCCGTTCAACATTTTATAGCTAATGGTAAACATTAGCCATGTACAGGAATATATTTAGTGACCAGCAAACATACTGAGATGAAATGTTTTCAAACCAAACAGCATTGTTGCTTAGATAGAGAGGTGTAAAGAGTACCTGAAAATCATACTTCAAAAAGTAATAGTATACAGTACCTACGTTACAGCAAAACGTCCACCATTACACGTTAAAAGTCACCGATTGCAATCTGACTTGAGTAAAAGTCTTCGAGTATTTGACTCAAATTGAATGTAGGGTCAAAGATGCACTCGTCCTCAACCCTGAGACACGTTAAAAATATTAAAAAACAAAAACTGTTGATTTGTGAGGTTGTGATTTCCTAAAATACAAATCGAATTGTACACCACATCACTGCATTAACCAACACAAAAGCCTCTTCAACATTCCAGAATGAAACAAAGATCAAACAAGTCAGTCAAAAAAGAAGAGAGTAGAAAAGCAATCTTTTAAAAAGTTCATCTTCAATTAACAAATACAATTTCATGTCATAAAATAAAGAACTGTTAGTATTAATGGACAAATACAATTAAATATTGGCTCTTTTGCAGAATAAATAAATCTCAGCTGTCACACAAAATTGTACTTGGTAAAGGTTGTTGCCAATTAAAATATAGTGGATTCAAAATGCATCTATTGAATCATAGATGGAGTTTGAAAGTTCTTTATGTCTTTGAAACTAGAATGTAGCCAAAAAATTACTTAAGAAAATGTACTTAAATACTTGACCTTATATAATTAAATATCATCTTGCCATCGAGCCAGAAGTAGTGATAGTGCTGACCTCCCTGAGACTCCATGCAGAAGGAACCTTGAAAGAAACCAGACACATAAGAGAATCCTGTCTAGACTAGTGATGGGAAAATCTGATTATTTTAGTGACTTGGTTCTTTGAATCTTGTTCATCAAAATGAACGTTCGTTTCGTTCCTTTGTTTAGAAATAAAATAACATTTTCGATAAGTAGATCCCCCAACATGTCTGAATACAGGAACTTTGACTATACTTCCAATAATTTATGTCACTTCATATGATAAAAGAACGACTTAAACCAGAGGACTCCTGAGATGAACTACTTAATTCTGTTCCCTGTGTAATGCACTGCATAGCAACTATGGGAGTCATGTGAACGACACTACTCAATTCTGTTTCCTGTACATAACCTACAGAGATTTTGCCATCTTTTGCTAATGAGCGTCCAGTAGAAAATAAACAAATCGCTCTTTTAAATGAATCGTTCTTCTGAGTCACAATAAAGACTCGAACGAATCGTTCATGAGCGACTCATCACTAGTCTAGACACCTGATTTTTATTCATTATAGTTGCTTCATTGTTGGTAATCAACTGTTTACTCAGTCTTGACATAACAACGAAGGAAGGAGAAAAAGTAAGAATGATGAGATGAGATGAGATGAGATGAGATGAGATGAGATGAGACAATGAAATAGCATCATTATCCCAGTCCCTTTTTACAGCAGCGATTTTTAGTATGACTGCCGTTTGTTTCAGTGCTATAAAAAGAGTGCAGTTAAATTTAAAGCACCTCACATGACCTCCACAGCACTGATACAAAAACTCCAGTACCCCAGTTCCCTTTCTTCAAAAGTGGTATTTAACGACAAGGACAGAAGGGTCAGCAGGAACTTTGGGCAGCCATGAGAGCAGAGTTCTGATGAAGAGAAATGGCAGTGTATATACTCCCAGCTTTAGTTGGTAACAGTAAAAACTTGCACAGTTGCTTCTGGGTTTAAAAAAAATGCATAAACATATGACTATATCCGAGGAAGATAAAAAATATTTGCATAATATATTCTTTTATGTGGCATATACAGTAGCACAGATGGAGATGCCTACATTTGCAATGTTCTTGCAAAGTAAGACAAACCCACTTGCTTATTATTAGACGTATTCCTACTATGCATAGCAGGGGTAAAAAAATGTCACTGGAGTTACAAATCACGATGATCACATACAAAGTAGTCAATGACTAACACAAAACAAGTGAACACAATCAGGTAACAAACCAATGACAGGATGCAGCCTCCAACATGAACAGCCTAAAAATACACTATATGGACAAAAGCATTGGGGCACCTGACTGCACCCAAAGCCTCTGCACCCTAAATCAGCACCTGACTTTACTAATGCCCTTGTGGCTGAATAAACACAAATCTCTGCAAGCACACGCCAAAATCTAATGGAACCTTCTCCCAGAAGAGTGAAGGATATTATAAGAGCAAATAGTGAAATGTTCAAAAAGCACTTATGCTTAGGTGTCCACAAACATTTGTCTCTTTTGTGTAGATTCTATAAATACGCCTATTCTTTGAATGCATAGTTTACAGCACATTGGTAGATCTCATAAAAGGGGCGTGGCCTAGATCTGGCAATAAAAAAATAGGGAACAAATATGACCGACACCCTAACCATCAGAGCGTTGGGAAATTTCTCAATGGAGGAAGTTGTAAATAGGTATAGAAGTATAATATATCTGTTTGAATAATTGGACTGATAGTTAGCTAGCAGACAGTTTAGCTAACAGTTTAGCTAACTAGCTGTCATGTCCTTTTTCAGCTAGCAGCCTAGCAGGGTTTTTGGCACAAAATGGCAAAAAATGATTAAATAATCCTTTATTTTATGCCTTATTTACATATAACAGTCATCCGCTTTACCTGTTTCGATAATCAAAACCTGGTGTACCGTCATTGGCTGATAGTAGATTTGTACAAAGTACAAAGTACAAAGAGTTTCTGCACGTATCATACAAATGTAATGCTTTTTAATGCAATTTTAATACCATAGTATTTATATTATATTTAATACCATGTATATATGTAAATATATTTGATGGATGGATGGATGGATGGATGGATGGATGGATGGATGGATGGATGGATGGATGGATGGATGGATAGATAGATAGATAGATAGATAGATAGATAGATAGATAGATAGATAGATAGATAGATAGATAGATAGATTTGAGGTATTTTAAGTGGCACAGGTGCTTTAAAAGCAGAACATCACTGGAAGACGATGAGAGATTAGGAAGACCTTCAACGATCTCAACCCCCCCAAAAATGTCAAAACGGTTCAGCAACATGTGCATGATGTTGGTCAGAAAACAATCGCACTACCACACCCTCATGAAGATCCAGCTCACACGTCACTGTTTTGACACCATTGCGGAGATCCAGTGCAAATCAGAGAAGGTGTTTGATTCACACTGGGGACTGAAGGCGACAGTGTGTAAATGTAGATAAAATAAAGTACTTTCTTGTAAACAGAGTCTCAAAGCCTTTTGATACCACCTTATACACCAAAATGCTACTCCAGGAGTAATATTAATGGAGGCTAAAACTATTTCTCGAATAAAACAGGCATTTGAGTGCAATGTAGGACATACATAGTCGCTGATGCAATTAAGCGCACAAATCAACTGGACATAAACTCAGCCAAGAGTTTAAGGAAAATTAAACAATGCCTCTTTTGTTGCATGAAAAAACTATTGATTTTGATCTGCCCCGATCAATCAGACCGGCACCACGGGGAGACGCATTAGCTTTTTTTTTTTTTTTTTCCTGTAAAACACAGACATGCATTTACCATAATTACTAAATCAGTGGAATATTCCCTGCAGAGTCGTTCTACCATCATAAATCCAGACATTGAATATTCTCTCGTATTAACATCTCCCTGGCCTTACACAGCAAAACGAATGGAAGCGCTTTAATTAAAGTGATTGCGGTATTAACTGTTACTTATGGGCCTGTCAAATGAAACTGACATTTCTGCAATGGTAATGCAGGCTAAATGAAACACACACACTCTCCCACACATATACACACACACGCCATAAAGTTACAGACCTCATAAAGCCATTTGGGCATCAATATTCCCTTCCTTTTCCTATGCGTTTCCATAGCTTTTCATTGCCCAGTGCCTTCAATCTCCATCATGTCATGCCTTCAAACCTATCGATTCTCTTCTATCAAGCGCTTAGGCCCGATCTCTTGTCCCGCCTGCAATCACATA
The DNA here is from genome assembly GCF_014805685.1 of Silurus meridionalis. Classification (NCBI taxonomy): domain Eukaryota; kingdom Metazoa; phylum Chordata; class Actinopteri; order Siluriformes; family Siluridae; genus Silurus; species Silurus meridionalis. The sequence goes on from NC_060891.1 coordinate 4,127,020, forward strand.
CACAGTCTCACACACATGGTCTCACACACACACCATGTATATATGGCATATTACTTGACCATGGCAGCTTGACAACCTTATTTCCTGTATGCCTCCCCCACTCCCACAAATCTCCTCTAACACACAAATGCACACTTACACACGCACACACACACAGCTCATTACCATTCCGACTTCTAGGCGGTTTCCAGTCAGGCTCTAAAATTCAAAGCGATAACAGGAGTGAGTTATTTCGGGCCATTCTGGGGTTGAGGGAGGTGGAGATTTATCCACATGTCGGCATTTTCATTTGGGGGCGAATAATAAAGCCTCTGATATGAGAGTTAATCACAAGCCCTCGACACTTGCCTGTGTGACTCGCCGAAGTTTTTTTTTCCATTCGCCCGCCTTTCGATCCCTATCTCTCATTTTCTCTTTCTTTTGGCTTTCTATTTCTCTCTCTCTCTCTCTCTCTCTCTCTCTCTCACACACTCTTCCTTTCTTCCATTTCCCCCTGTTTAAACATTTCATAAATCAGGAACACACTGCTTGTCCCCCAGAAACTAATTAAAGGCAGGGGAAATATTTTCCTTCGTAATTGAAATGAGAGATGACTAGATGGAGACTGACATTATTCTATCAGAGCTAAAAAGGCTGAGATCGAGCGCATTAGGAAAAGAGAGAGAGACAGAGAAAAGAGTTGAAAGGACATTGGGACACTGAGGAATTGCTTACTAAGGTAGTGTGATATGGTTATTAATCTAAATGCAGGATTAGCCATACTTTGCTTGGGTGTGTGACCTGTTATATAAGGTATTGGTTTTTTTTGTTTTTCGGAAGTTAGCAACTGGTAACTGGTGGATGCTAACAATTTTTTTGAATTTGCATTATGTTTACATGATGGCACAAAATTATAGGAACAAAGAAAGAAAGTGTGTGTACAGTTTATTCTGTGAGGTAAGGCGTAATTTTAAAGTCTTGCAATTGTTCTTTCTTTCGGCTTCTCCCATTAGGGGTCGCCACAGCGGATCATCCGTATTCGTGATCCGCATGTTCGATTTGGCACGTTTTTACGCTGGATGCCCTTCCTAACGCAACCCTCCCCATTTATCCGGGCTTGGGACCGGCACTAAATGCACTGGCTTGTGCAACCCTAATGACTGGGTTTAAAGTCTTGCAATAAGGGCATGAAAACCCAAACATTTTGTGACAAGGGTGCCAATACTTTTGTCCTGAAAAAACCCCCCTGGTAATAAAGTAGAATCACAGTAGTATTCCATAGAAAGGATTTAAATGTGGTCCTACTGGGCATGTATGGTAGTACACAGACCTGCTATACAGTGGTCCCCCGTAACTCGCGGGGGCTACGCTCTCAAACCTGCGAATTTTAGACGCACCCCCCACAGTGCCCTATGGTACCTGACTGAATTCTAGACATTGTCACTTTATAAACGTAAGAGTGTACAGTATTTGACCAAATACACAGTTTAAAATGTTATTCCTAACGTTCCTGAACATTCGGTTCCGCTGCGGATTCCCGCAAATTTTTAGATAATCCGCAACTCGCTGTTAGTTGGGTTCCAAATGAGAACACGCAAGTTCTGAACCGCAAATTTTCGGGGGGTTGACTGTATATACTTGTTAAGTTAAAAATATACAGGTTTTATTTCCCGACTTATGATGAAGAATTTGTTTACTTGAACAAATTACAGTACATAATTTTACAAAACAGAGCAATTTACACTACCGTAATGTATAAAGTATGTATGTATGTGGCAGGGGGCACTCGGACGAGCACCGGTTCGCAAGTGGAGGGTTTAGCCGGACGCGCTCTGTATCAGTGTACAGTCACACCGATAAAAAGGGGAGAGAAAATTAGGCCTTGAAACACCAAAAACCCAGAAATAACTATGTACTCTAACACCAATATTCTGAACTCTGATGACCATTTTTACTATACCACACTCTCTGGTTGAAATAACCTAATAGACCCCGGGGATTCCCTCAGACCGTGCGAGTGCCTTTTTCCGTTAGCTTTTATTAAGTGACTTGTGAAGCAGTGATGCCTGGAGTAGGGCATTTGTGAGCTCTGTGCTCTGCTTGTGGAGCCATTGTCCAAATGTCCTATCAGTGAGGCTGTTCTCGTCCCCCTTGAACTACATTTGTGGTAAATTTGGTTTTCATTCGATTTTCATTGTTTGATATCGAGATTTTGTCTTACATTTTTGACATTCTATCTATTAGATTGATGTAACGTTTGATGTGAAATTACTGAATTCAATTCATTTTATTTTTATTTGTATAGCGCTTTTAACAATGAACATTGTCTCAAAGCAGCTTTACACAGATAATGTGGTGATTAAATGTAAATATGTTCTTTGTAAGTATGTTTGTCCCCGATGAGCAACTGTGGCAAGGAAAAACTCCCCATTCTGAATGATTATGTGTGGAGGTGTGGTCGCATCAGGGTGGTTTCACAGTGCTGGATTTGATCTCGAACAAGAATACACACTGCGATTCACTAGGGAAAGGTTTAGTTTTGTGGGTGGGTGGAAAAAAATGGGCCAAAAGTCTTCAGCAGGTGAAAAAGTTGCACGTAACACTGTCTGCCTGACCGCAAGCATAAGGTATCATCTCACACTATGAGAAATTGGGGCAGGTCTTATAGGAAATTACTGTGGTTATGGCATGCTGTTTGTGGTCCCTGGTTGGGTGTGGTGAAGGACATTGTCTTTTATTCTTTTTACCCCTTGAGTTCTTGAAGAAAATTGAAATGGAACATAAATATTTTTGGAGGAATAATAAATCGGGTATGGCTAAAGTAAGAACTTCCTGTTTCTCCTGAATGATCTATTTCTGCAAAGAAGTCAGACCACTACATTTTGAAAATAACGTCTTTAGGGTTTCTGATTGGAACAAATGGCCAGGAAGGATTTGTAAACTGACTCTAGACCTTGGACCCTGGAGTTCTTTTCCCCTACAGGTTTTGATTTCCTTGTGAACATATAGTATATATAATTACTGATTTAATGTCAGTTGGTTGTACCAAATGACACAACAGAACTGACCCTAATTAAGTTGTACCCAAAATATGGCCACACGTCCAAAATTGTTCTGTGAGTGGATAATATTAATATAGCATAAAATCTCTGTGACTCTACAGCAAAAACACACAAAATATACACTACATGGACATAGTTATTTATACACCAGCAATATGTGGTTCTTTCGCACACTGTTACCACAAAGCTGAAGGGACACAGTTGTATTGAAACTTGAACCAGGAGACCCAAAGCTGTTCTAGTATGACCCCCTGGCACAAAGCCAGATCCATGAAGATATGCTTGACATTCGGAATGGAAGATCTGCTATAGAGCTCTTACCTTAACGCTACTGAAAACCTTTGGGATGAATTGGAACACTGACTGCATCCCAGGACTCCAGGATACAGTCCAGTATGACAATAATCTTTGCAGACATGGTTTGCCAAAGGATGGTGTAGAAGAACTCAATGGCCTGGTGTAGGTGATGGTCAATCCTAACAGACATGTTCCAAAAGACTCCCCTGTTAAGTAGATAGCAGCAACTCCATAAAAATGCCAATGGTTTTGGAATATGCAATGATGATATTTTGTGCTAAACTTGAGGATGAATTTGGACTGTAATTAATATCAACAGTCTACTACAATGGCTCAGGACCACAGGTTGCATAAACAGTTATGCATTTAAGCACATATTACTACACACCTCAAAAATGGAACTGTAATGAATGGACATTTGGTGGCTGTGTTCCCTTTTCAGTGTGGTTATATATATATATATATATATATATATATATATATATATATATATATATATATATATATATATATATATATAATTTTATTCTGTATAAAACTACATGAATTATTTTACACTTTTAAAGTGGTAAAACGAGATATTCTGTCAGGATTAGTTGGCATGATGCAACATATACACCAAAATGGAAAGACACATTTGAAAAGATGGGAAAATCCCACTTCCTTAAGTCACAGAACTCAGAAGTTAGCACACAGCTAGCATTACAAAACAGCCAAGCACATGCTAGTTCATGCAACCCTCTCTAAAGTGCAATAGTCTATCACATTGAGTGAAAGTAGAGCAATAAACATTATGCTGTGTGTGTGTGTGTGTGTGTGTGTGTGTGTGTGTGTGTGTGTGTGTGTAGGCATCCATCAAGGAAACAATTTAAAACCATGAATGATCTAAACATGGTTGAGCTGTCAGTGGCCATTCATCAACTACTCTACCACAAGCTTGGACACAAGGATAGATGATGTAGAGCAAATCTAAAGAGAGAAAGTGTAAGAGAGTGAAGGACAGAACAACCTTTCTCAGTCTACGAGTTTGGTGACATAATCATCGGACTTTAATAGAGATAAGCCAGAGGTTACAAACCTCTTAGTATTTGAACACTTACATATTACATTTTTATATACCATGGTGAATACTTGATTGCGATTGGCTGGTTCAGGTTTGAGCTGCTTATAAACAACCACCTAAAGATCCATGAGGTTTCTGTTGATGGTTTTCTCAGAAACCATTGTACCACTGTAACAAACTGTTTCAATGAGTATGATGTATCAATGATTATCCAGTGTTGAGGATGAGGATGGGTTACTGGTTGAGTCTGGTTCTTCTCAAAGTTTCTTCATCATGAAGGTAGTTTTTCCTTCACAATCACCTCTGGCTCATTCATTAGGGATAAACTTAGTTTTGGCACTAATTAATGAATATATAATTTATTAATTACATATTTTGAATCGATTTGATTGCGTGACAACATTGTTAAAAGGTAATTAAAAATGTATTGAATAAATAGATAAAGATCTTTGTTTAAATGGAATATGATATAATCGGTAATAATGTATTATAAAAAAATACAGTGCTTCACCACTGTTCCTTCCTTGGACCACTTTTGATAATTCTGACCCCTGCAGACCAGGAAAACCCCACCAGAGACACATTTTTAGAGATGTTCTGACGTCTAGCCATCACAATTTGTCAAACTCATCACCCATTCTTCGTGCTTCTAACACGTCAACTTTGAGGACAAAATGTTCAATTGCTTCCTAATATATCCCACCCACCACCAGGTGCCATGATGAAGAGATAATCAGTGTCAGAATTGTCATGACAGAGGTTTTGGAGATACAGCATATGAAATAAATAGGTAGATAATGTGGGGTTTTTGTATTGTTTTGTTTCTATTCTCTTCCCACGTGACATAACGCATGCACACGGTTCTCATGTAACTTCTCACCATGTGTTAATGTTGTATTAAGGCTTTGGGACAACATGGCTGTAAAGAAACAGTGATGTAATGCCAAGCATACACAGAACACTGCGTTCAGCATTTAATTACTGAGATAACAGGAGACAAAAGTCATTTGCCTTGTTTACTTCGAAAATCTCTGCCATCTCTCCTCCTAATAGCGTGTCTTAAGGTTTAAATGATACAAATGGTTGGCGCCGTCTCCTTCTTTTTTTTTCAGATGAGATTTCCCCCCTAGATTAATCTCTGTGCGTGCGTGCGCGCGCGCGTGTGTGTGTGTGTGTGTGTGTGTGAGGGTATATGTGTGTGGTAACAAACCCACAGGGACCTCAGGGGACAATTGTCCCTGCTCATCATTATGAAGGCAGAGATTACTTTCCTATGATAAGACGAGTGTTGCTTAATCTACCTTTTACACCTCAGACATCAAAAACATTTCATCTGGATTGAAGACAATGTTTGTTGTTAAATTGCAGACACTAAAGCACGTAGCTTACTGGTAAAACATGCAGAACGTGTTAGTATCTTCCCAGAAGAATGAAGGTTCTGAAGTGTGGAATGGGATGTTCAAAAAGCATCTTATTCTGTAGAAAAATGTTCTGCCGGGTTCACATTGTCCAAAGCTACTGGTCGATAGGAGGCTCTTTCGGAGCTTTGATTTGCCATACAAAGAACCCAGAACATAGATTAAAAAAAAATTCTAACCAATTCTCACACTCCTCATCTGTAAATATTAATAATAAGAATAAAAATATTCTGTAAATGGCATTGTTTCTAAAAAATCTGCCCTGTGTTCATGGAGGCTTCCTCTCAACCCTGAGGACTTTTTTTTTTTACTCTTTGAAATGGAAATGTTGGAGAAGTTTTAAAGCATCACACTCTCCTGTTCAAGGCTTTCTAATCTCGGAGCTCTGCCTGATGATGTCTCACACACCATCAGCCGCTTTGCATCCATAATGATCTCATTTAGAGCTCTATTAAATAGTACTGACTCAGAGGGAATGGACACACACTGCATCAAAGACACTGGCGTGTGCACACACACTCACATACACACACACACACACACACACACACACGAAGGCAACAAAACTCAGATAATTAATTTTCTGTAACAGCAGCTCTGCCAGCAGTTCCAGCTGCAAATTCTAATCACAGAGTTTATATTAATGTACTTGCTTTAATACATCATCAGTTCAAGCATCAACTTACACTGGAATCCATCTGAATGGATTAAAATGGATGTTTTGATCTTTTGAAAGGAGTCTCCAGTGTCAGGGCTTTGCAACAGGCAGAGGGAATGATGTTTGGAAGGGGAAACCTGTACTTTCTAATTTCCTGGGTTAGGGTTTTTTTATCATATAATTGTCTAGAAGAAAAAAAAAACGATGTGATGTGTCAATCTTAAAAAAAAATTTGTTTAGTTTTTAACATATTTGCATCAGTAAAAAACGATTTATTTCTATATAATTATCAGTAGATGCGCTATTCTTTTGTTATTTAGAAAGTGACCAATAATTTGTAACCAATATTTTCTATGTAGATCGATTTCTCCTCGCTAAAGTGTTTCCCAAGCACGTTCTCTTAACACACTCCTTTTTCACTCTACTCCCATTTTCCCTGCATTTCCCACTTCTCCTGTCCCACCCTCAGTTATTCTCTTCTCCGTCCCATCCTCCTGTCTCGATTTTCTCCTCCAGGCCTCAGTATCTGTATTCCGTATCCAGCTCGAGCTGCTTTAAGCTCTCCTCAGGGTGTCATCTCTGTTGGCCGCTCCTCCTAATTAAGACATATCTGCCTCGCTCTCGAGCTCATCACGGCCCTGCTGCGTCTCAGAGCCCAGGCGAAGCTGCTTTCTATTCAGGCCCCCGCATGGCACTAATCGCCTCGTCGCCATTCTCACCTATCTTCTCAGGGTTACGGCCTGATCCTGGCTACTTCCTCTTCATTAAGCCCTTCGAAGTGGTCAAACATACACTATATAGGCAGAAGTTTGTGGACACATGAAAATAAGATTTATATGTGCTTCTTAAGCATCCCTTTCCACATTTAGGTGGAAGAACCTCTGTTCTTCTGGGAAGACGTTTCACTAGATTTTAGGGAGTGCTTGTGGAGATTTGTGATTATTTACTATCACAAGGTTGTCTTCAAAGATTCATAGAGTTTGCTTTGTGCAAATGGGCATTTTCATGCTGAAACAGGTTTCTCCTAGTTCAAGTGAAGGGAAAATTTCATGCTGCATCTGAAGACATCAGATACAATTTTGTGCCTCCAACTTTGTAGTAATAGTTTGGGAAGAATCACATATGATGCAGGAAATGTTTATTTAACTTCCATGTCCCACAGTGCAGCGATCACAATTATATAGAATATTGTTCAAAAATGATGTACTAGTATACTGATATATAATAAGTCAAAGATATTTTATAGGGATTACTGGGATTAATTTAGGAATTAAAAACTCCTACTCATGATCAGTTTGTTTCTGTAAAGCTGGCATTGTTCTATACGAATAAAATTGAATTTGAAAAAAAAATCTTGTGAAGTATAAAGAGAAAAATTTCGTTTCTTTCGTCACTTTTTCAAACAAATCTCATCGAAAGGGTGAAAAATCGAACACGTCGCACGAAACATTATCCTGATTGTACTGATTTCTCTCGTGTTTCGAAACGAAGCCATTTTGAAAGCTACAGTAACGATAACAAGCTGCTCAGGGTACGTCCCGTGCTGAGAGCCTTGGAAATTTGACGGCGTTGTAATTGTAGCTGTATGTAGTACAGTACAGAGTGAAACAAGGCTCCTCCAGGACCATGGTGCAACATAAAATGATATGAAGTAACAAAAAAAATACACAAAATGCAAAACTAACTGGGCTGCTACATGAAGAGGATTTATGCAAACAACATTTACCGTGAGCTACACAACTACACAACAGTAAATGAATAAATTACCATCCTGGGTTTAAGGGTCTTGCACAATGGCAGCTTGGCAATACCAGGTCTTGAACAACCACCCTTCTGATTAGTAACCCACAGCCTTAACCACTGAACTACCACTTCCCCCATTTGTGAGAGTTAGCGAGAGTTCCGGTACGCTAGGAGCTAGTGAACCAGCAAGCCGATTGACGGAAAAAAAAAACAACAACATGTAGTACGATAGTACAGATCTGTAAACATCAACATGCTTCACTTTTTTATAGTCTGAACTGCATTATTAGCACTTTCACATTCTCGGTTAATCGCTGTGCTGTAATTTGATTCGAGGCACTGCCTCAGCATAAATATGGGAACTTATGTGATAAGAAAGAGCAGAGCAGAGGAAAGACAGAACGAGAGAGAGAGAGAGAGAGAGAGTGTGAGAGAGTGCTCCAGCTGATACATGAGGTTAAATGAAAGGTGTGTAAAGAGTGCCTAAGAGTTTTTATTGTATTTTATATATAATCCAGAATTTTGCTGATTTCTGATGAAATAAATAAATTAGCTGGATGCAGAGACACTGCTGAGGATACGCTCTCCCTCTGTCTCACACACACATTATAGTTTTTGAGAGACACATAAATGTTCCTTTTGCTTATATGCAATAAACTAGGGTAATTTACCAGTATGAGGTTCCCTGGTGGTCTAGTGGTTAGGATGCGGCGCTCTCACCGCTGCAGCCCGGGTTCGATCCCCGGTCAGGAAACCAACCCCAGACACTCTCAGTGCCGGTCCCAAGCCCGGATAAATGGGGAGGGTTGCGTTAGGAAGGGCATCTGTTTAGTGGTTAAGGCTGAAGCACTTACAGTGCTTGGACATACGCTTCAGTCCAAACAGAATCGCATGGTGTTGAAGTGTGGAATGGTTGCCATGTTGGATCCTCCATCTTGTCCTAAAAACGACAAAAACTCAAGATGTTTCCAAACTTTTAATAAGCACTGTAAATAAATATATATTTTTTATATATTATTAAAAAAAAATACTAAAAGAATTAATGAATGAATATAAGAACCAGAAACTGTATACTATGAATAATATTAATAAATAAATAAACACAAAAGAAGGGTAATATTGCTGGTGTAATCTACTATACAAACACTATGAATAATAATAATAATAATAATAATAATAATAATAATAATAATATCAATAATAATATTAATAATAATATTAATAATAATAATAATAATAATGGAATATATGCTAAGTCCACACACACACACACACACACACACACACACACACACACACACACACACACACACATTTTGTACACAACTTAAAAGGACTATAAACTTAGGGAGAGAAAAAACTTTGATGAAACTCCTAAAATGTCGAAGTGCAAACTTTTTCCTGCAATGTTTTCGAACCAATTCGGCCCTGAAACTCGATAATAAGCCTCTCTGTCAGCCTATTTTTAAGCTCCCGGCAGCTAATTTCCCATAAACGCTGCAATTAACGACTGTTTTGACGGCGATGGTGTGAAGAGGCGCCAGGATTAAAAAAAAAACGGGATGCAGGCGCGCTGAGGAACATGGCTGCGTCTCGGGAGGTTAATATTTCATTTTCAGCCTCATTTGCGCCTCATCACAAAAAAAGGAAAGAGAAAAAAAAAGGCGAGCGTGATTCCCTGAGCCCTGACCGAGCGTTAGTACGCAACTCGTAGTGCAACGAAATCACATTTGTTGTCTATTTGTCTGGAAAATGATAGCAGCCTCCTCAGAAATAAGCGTGTGTATGTGTGTGAATGGAGTGCCACTGAATGGAGTGGAAAAGCAGTGAGGTGTGAAACTGCATGCTTTGTTGAGTGCATTAGCCTGATTTAGCTCAGACGAGCAGTCAGATACGCGTGACGCCTTTTGTCCTGAGAACTGGCATCAATTCGAACACGGCTTGCTTGTTAAGTCTCAATTTGATCCAGTCAGAAAGGACGTAAAAAACACTACAGGCAGGGCTGCCGCTTCCAGCGCTCAAACAAGCACCGCGTGTCGCCGTATCATCGCTGTGTATTATCTTTACAAGATTTATAATCACTCCTTGATTCCATTATAAGCTTGGATTAAAGCTGTTTGCTCCAGGTTTTCTGTGGTATCGATGTTCCTCCTGGTTCTCCGGTTTCCTCTGACGTTCTAGAAGACAAATTCGGGACAATGGCGGATCACAACTTAGAAATTGAAAAAAGTCTCCAAACTTCACTCTGATGTTCCCTAAATATAACCGTATCAGCGGTAGTAATTCCGTATCTCAAGCTTAGATGACATTTGAATTTCATTAATACTGTGTGTGTGTTCTGTCTGCCATCTCTGTGGAGCCCTGAAAAAAAATACACTCAATTATTTGCATTACACGCAATTATTATTACAGGTCGTGGTCCACTGAGGAGTATTCTGAAGTTAGTCTGATCTATACACTTTATAAACTTCAATAGAGGTCAGTACCAGCCTTTTCCAGCATGACATTGCTCCTACACTAAGCTCCATGAAGCTCCAGTGGAAGATCTTGAGCGACCTGCTGTAAAGGTCTGATCATCAACCCAATTAAACACCATTGAGACGAATTAAAACGCTGACTGTTGACTCTGAAATCAAGTCAAGTGTGTGTGTGTGTATTGTAATTGTAATTATTAGAGTGGGGACTAAATGTGGAATGGGACGTTCAAAAAAAGCACATAGCAATCTTAGGTTTAGGTGTCCACAAACTTTTGTGTGTAGCGTATGTGAAAAAAGCTGAGGCTGTGATGGTTTTGGAGGAGCATGTCATGTCAGATGGTAATACAGTGCGTTCGCTTCAGGATGGATGTAGAGAAGTGAGGAGTTGTTACCGGTATAAGTGCGTAGGGAATTCAAAGTGAAAATGTGTCCTATTGTGTTTTGGTGCATTCAAGCTTAAGAAAGTACGCTTTGAGAGTGTGTTCAGGGGCAGCATGTCTCGACTGGGCAAACAATCACTGACTCCTGGACTAAGAGCACCCCCAAGAGGAGTTTGTTTCAGTGTGTGTGTGTGTGTGTGTGTGTGTGTGTGTGTGTGTGTGTGTGTGTGTGTGTGTTTATGTGTCTGCCCTGGAAGCAGATGACATCTCTAAGTTTGAAAGATATGAGAAAGACAGAGAGATGTTATCCTCCTCTTCCGCCTGCTTCCATTAGGGGTCGCCACAGCGGATCATCTGTCTCCATATCACTCTGTCCTTTACATCTGACTCTTTCAAACCAGCCACCTGCATGTCTTCCTTCACCAAATCCATAAACCTCGTCCTTCACCTCCCGATTTACCTCCTGTCTGGCCTCAGCATTCTTCTACACCATGTTCTTCCTCTGCAAATGACCAAACCATCTCAATTGGTCTCCCTCACTTTGTCTCCAAAAAGTCCCTGAGATTCTTATGAAAATCGCAATGTTATAAAACAATGTAATATCATTATATTAGATAAGATTAGATAGGATTAATCAAATAATTACACATGTAAGCTGCTTCTTTGTTACTGACTGTTCCTAGGCACTTACACTGGAGACTCCTTTCATCCATGTTGAACAAACACGTTTCTGTAAAATGATTATAAAATAAAAACGTTAAAAAATATATAATTGCTTTACTATTAACCTTAGATGGTGTAGAGCATATTCTATGCAAGTCCCTATAAATGATCAAACTGTTACTATGGAAACGGTAGCGGTATTTAAACGAGCATAATATAGGGGGTGAATTACAGTCAATCAGATTCAAGAATGTGAATGTGATATAATGAAGCATTAGATCCTTATATGCAATTACTGTGAATACAAGCCATGTTAATGCATCATACTGTAAACCAGTGTGTGTGTGTGTGTGTGTGTGTGTGTGTGTGTGTGTGTGTGTGTGTGTGACACACACACACACACACACACACACACACACACACACACACACACACACACACACACACACACACGCACGCACGCACGCACACACACACACACACACAAACACACACACACTTCCCTACCTCCTGATGATGTTTTATGTGAGTTTAATGTGCAAGGCAGGCGCTCAAATCTGCATTGAGAGGAAGAGACACAAAAATGAAGGGATAAGAAAAGAGAAGGAAATGGAGAATAAGAAAAGAGGTACATAACCGAAGGAAAAGGGGAGAAATAGACCTAAAAATCAGGTATGGTAAAAGAAGCTGTGTGTGTCAGAGAGAGGGAGAGACTGAGAGTAGGAGAGACAGAATACGGAAAGAGAGATATTAAAACAGGAAAAGAGCAAAAAAGGAGGCCGAGAGTGACGGATCACAAAAAGAGCTAGAGGATGCTGGAGAGGAAGAGAACGGCAGATAGATAGTGACAGAAATACAGCAAGAGACACACAGAAAAGACAGGGACTAAGACTGTAGAGAGAAGAAGAGAGACAAAGAGAGAGAGGAGAAAAGAGGAAGTTTAAAGGAGAGAGGAGAGTAAACAGAGCCAGAGCAGGAAAAGAGACAAAGAGACAATGAGACTGATAATAAAGAGAGCGAGAGATCAGATGGGACAGAGAGAGAGAAAAGTGACAGAAAAAGAGAGACTATGAGTGTAAAAAAACAAGAAGGAAAGAGACAGCAGAGAGGAAGACAAGGAGACAATGAGAGAGACAATGAAAGAGATATTAAGAGTAACAGGGGAGACAAAGAAAAAAGAAAGAGAGCAAGAAGAGAATGAAGAGACAGATCATTAAGAAACAGATACCACAGGAGACTGAAAGAAAACAAAAGGCAAAAAGAGACCGAGCAAGAGAGGATGAGAGAGAGAGAGAGAGAGAGAGAGAGAGAGAGAGAGAGATGATGCCAGTCTGCTGTGTGACAGCTGGCCAGTGGGAGGAACTGAAGTATGATGGGAGCATGAGGCAATAGTGTGACATTCTCCAATAGGGAATCAGACGGGAAAAAAAAACATTTGCGTGTTTTCCTGCACTCTTTTGCTTGACAGCTTGTTTCCTTTTGCCGGAGCCAGCATCCTGCCTCTAGAGGCTGTATCACACGTGGCCTGCTAATTGGATTAAAACGGCCCAAAACGGAAGGCGAGTTATGTTTGTGTGTGTATAACACTGATCCTGTGGAGAATGTAGAAGGTCCCAATGATGATAAAAAAAAAACATGTCTGGCTCTGGCAGCTCCATCAAATCATATCTCAGACATAAAGACGGCCTGAAAGACGAACCGTCTAGACACTGAAATGAACAACTGACAAACCGTACAACAAGAGGAAAAAATATGATTAAAACAAAGTGGAATCAAATTCAACATTTCCTAACAAACATAACCACAGACAAGAGAAATCAAAATTCCATTCGTTACAATACAAATTTGTCCCTCAGAAATGTTCCCCATTCATCGCAATGAATTCATCGCAATGAACAAACCTGTGTTCCATTTGCCATGTGGTTACGTATAAAGTAATGTTGACTACAGTTCCCATCAGCCACTGCACCTCACTGGATTACAGTCATGAGTTTGTTTTAGCATGAATAAGAGCTTATCACACTTTCTTTGCATCTGGACAGTTCGTTTCTCCAAATTTTCAGCTCAAATTGTGTGTTTTTGCCTTCTATAGTTTGTTGCATATATACAAAAGAAACATGTACTACAAAAAAAGATTTAAGCCCAGGTGTTTCCACTTTTTGGCAACTCCAAAACCATTACCATATACAGGTATCCATGTCCTACTTCCTGTAGCCACATCAACATTGAACTTATTTAGATTCTGAACTAAAGCCTACAAGTGATCAGGGTTACAGAACAGTGTATACTAAATCTGACACTAATGCACTTTTTAAACTAGTGGCCCAGAGCAAGTATCCTTACTTCAGGACTGGAAAAGGACACAAATAACTTGCGGCCTAAACTGAAGACTTTATTTTTAGAGTGGAACAGTGATTCCAGATTAGTCAAATGTTGACTTTCTATCTTCCTCACCCTGGATGTGAGAAAGGAATGCAAATTTCTTCTTCATCAGTCTCCATTCCACTCTGTCCTTTACATCAGCCTCTTTCAAACCAGCTACCTGCATGTCTTCCCTCACCACATCCATAAACCTCCTCCTTGGTCTTCTCTTTTCCCCCTTCCTTCTTGCACATACATGTCCAAACCATCTCAATCATGCCTCCCGCCCATTGTCTCCAAAAGGTCCTACATGCGCTGTCCCTCTAATAAACTCATTTCTAATCCTGTCCATCGTCGTCACTCCCAACGAAAACCTCAACATCTTCAGCTCTGCTACCTCCAGCTCCACCTCCTGTCTTTTACTCAATGCCACTGTCTCTAAACCATACAACATCTCAGGTCTCACCACAGTCCTATAAACTTTCCCTTTCACTCTCACAGATACTCTTCTATCACAAATCACTCCTGCTATCACTCTTCTCCACCTACTCCTCCTGCCTGCACTCTTTTCTTCACTTAACACACTCTCCTTTACTTTGCACTGTTGACCCCAGGTACCTGAACTCCTCCACCTTCACCACCTCTTGTCCCTGCAACCGCACCACTCCACTGCCCTCCCTCTCATTCACACACATGTACTCTGTCTTACTCCTACTGACTTTCATTCCCCTTCTCTCCAGCATGTAACTCCACCTCTCCAGGATCTTCTCAACCTGTTTCCTACTCTCACCTCAAGAAAAAAATATGAATGCACATTTCTGGTTAAAAAAATGTAATTTTATTAATCAGTTCATAGTAGGACAGCAAACAGTTGAACATACAATTACAATTAAACAATCTAATCTCATGTCTTTGACACAAAAGTTCCTATTTTTGTCATAGAAGGCCATCCGGCTCGATAATCCGAATCAGTCCTTAAATATCATCTTACTACTACATTGCTGAGCTGTCATATTCTGCCAATGAATCCATAGAGTGTGGTTGCCACCCAGTGGTCAGAATGATCAGCAGTGAACTTTAAAACCTGGTTCTACTCTGTTTTATTCCTAATCAAACCTGGACTCAGTTTCTACCATTCAATATGACCTTGAAACTAAGACCAACGTCATCAATGGAGTTGCGAAATTCAATTCAGTGCAATTCGATTTCACAATCGAATCACAATTCGATGTCACGAAGCAGGATTATAGAAATACATTCAAAATACAATTATAAATTGGTCCAAGTTTATCCCTAATCAGCGAGCAGGAAAAAGTAATCTCCAGTCAATTTTTCAGTCAATGAGAACACCATTATAGCATCAGGATGGATTAGGGAGCTCCAGAGAGTGGAAGAAGACAGGGAGAAAGACCATGAAGTTTATACACCCATCATCCCCCTATCTTCAACCCAAATAATGTTTCTGGATATCTACTGCAAAGCAAAAGCTTTAAGAACTCCAACCAAAATACTTATTATGAGTTACTGTTATTATTATAATTCTACAATCGCTTTTATATGTCAGTTCCGATTATGGTGTATGTTTGCAAAGTGTTCAGCAAGACTTAAACCAATTTTTCTGAGGAAACATTTTTTGGAATCGGGTTGATTTTTGGTTGGCCATTTTAACTGATGTGATATGGCTGCTGTGATACTTTAGTTGTAACCAGTCATAAGTAAATGAACATTACTCCCTTAGTCCTGGTGTCTCCTGGGTTTGACTGCTGAACCACCCAAGCAATCAGTGAAACGGTGGTATAGCAACTCACTTACACAATGGTATATGCCACCTCACAGCTCCAGCATCTAGGGTTCAGACCTGTGCTTGGGTTTCTGTCTTTACTGAGTGTCTTTTCCCACACTGTCTTGTGTGTTCATTTGGGTTCTCCAGTTTTCTCTTGATGTCACCCAGATGAGGATGGGTTCCCCTTTTGAGTCTGGTTCCTCTCAAGGTTTCTTCCTCATTACATCTAAGGGGGTTTTTCCTTGCCACAGTCGCCATGGCTGCTCATCAGGGATAAATACACACCATTCACCATCACTGTTAATTTCTGTAAAGCTGCTTTGAGACAATGTCTGTTGTGAAAAGCGCTATACAAATAAACTTGACTTTTTTTTACTATCAAACATGTATTAGATTGTTTCATTAATATAGGAATCAACATAAACTGATTTAGACATCGTTTTACGATGAGTAATTGAATGTGAAATGGTTTAGTTCTTGTTCAACAAGAAAGAAATCCTTGTCGGAATTTCCCTTTAGACTTTCCTGAAGTGAGAGTTGTCCAAAAGCAAGTAAGATGATTCAACAGTGCCACCAGTTACCCAGTAATGCTGTAAGGATTGATTAGATGCCTATACGTAAATGCATATACACATTGTCTGACTAGAAAACCTGACAGAAATCTGTTCAACTCTTTGCTTTTTGATCTATCCTCTCAAGGTCTGGTGCAATGAGCTGCTTTTAGCTACATTATATCAGCTAGTGTCATTTTGCAATTGCAGACAAAAGTCAGACATTGTAAAGGATTTTTGTTCCCCTGGGAGCCTTAAAGTGACATGCTCTAATGGCTGTGGATTTGACCACTTTCAATTTTCTGACATTTTTCTTTAGTTTTTCTCTGTCAATTAATGTACTGTAAATAGGCACCAATTCAGAAAAGTTTGAAAACACAGACACATGTGAATGTTCCTTTTGTATAGATGCAACAAACTCAGTACACAAGTTCTTCTGTTAAATGTCTTTCCACAGAACGATTCAAAATTGGACATTTAATAGAAGAACTTGTGTAAGACGGAGAACAGAAGATGTTAACAGACTGTCTCACCCCCACAGTCAAACATGGATGTGGAAGCCTAATGGTTTGGGGTTGTTATGGAGCAGGGGAAGGTTGGAGATTTATTCCAGTTGAAAGGAACCAACATGGCAAACATTACATACTTCAACATCATGCAATTCCGCCTGGAACCGACTTACAACATACAGCAAACAACAAGACAATGTCCTGAATTTATACGTCCAAGCCCTGTGTTGATAATGAAAATAAAGTGAAACATCTGTACATTTACATATTTGTTGACAAAGTAAAAGTTCTTCGGATAAAATTGTATAGTTTGTCACACATACATTACAGCGAAATTCTTTCTTTCTTCTGAGCAAGTTGAGGTCATCCAAGGTACAGCCCCTTGAGCACAGAGAGTTAAGGGCCTTGCTCAAGGGCCCAAGAGTGGCAGCTTGGCGATATCGGGGCTTGAACCCCCAACAATCAGTAACCCAGCACCTTAACCACTGAGCTGAACTGGGAGACACAAATCTGTTCCCTAACCGATATTTGGGGGGAAGGTTGGTTTTATTTTGTCCCAGATTATATATTTTCTCTTATAGCACTACTTTTCTCTTTATTCCTTTGTGTATGTTTTATTGCTACAGTGGCAACTCTGAATAAGAGTCAGAATGTTTTTGTTTGTTTTATTTCCCCTAACATCACGTTTCATTCAGATACAGCAAAAGGTTTTAACATTTCCTTCCTCCTTTTTAAATGTGAAACTATTTTGATTCCATTTCTATTAAAAAAGTAAAAAAACCATTAGAGTTTAGCTTTTTGTTAATATGTTTGTTTATATAAATTGTGAACAAAAAGGTTACAAACTCAATATTATAGATTTTTCTATTAAATGAGTCAAATAATGATTCAAAATATTGGCATTTTGTCACTGCCATAAAAAATAAAAAAAACGCTGTGTTGAAACAAAACTCACACCCATGCTAGCACTGAATGTCTCCATGGCCACCGTCTCGCATCGGTGATAAAATCTGACAGAACGGAAAAACAGTTCAGCCAAATTCTGTGGTTTATATAACAGCTAAGTGCATTGACAGTTTATTAAGAAACAATAATGTGCATACACATTAACTTCATCTCCACAGCATATTAAAAACAATCACAAAAATCAAGCTTAAGCAAATGGTTTAAACATTGTACAATATATTACATTTATAGATAAAGTGATGATTTCTGTTTGGATTTCCACCCAAAAATGAAAGCATCGATGAGGAAACGCTTCTGTAATCTTTCCCCATTTGAACGTGTTAACACACTGCTAATGTGAACACACATCCATTATTTCACCATCACCAAAAGTGCATGAGACTTGTGACTACAAGTCAATTATGGTCTTACAACTCGAGATTTAAGCCTCTTTACACTATATGGACAAATGTTTGTTTGCTTTTTGAACTTCCCGTTTCACATTTAGTCCCCATTTTGCTTAATAACCTCCAATCTTCTGGGAACCACTAGATTTTTAGGAGGCAGCTCAGCCACCGTTCGACTTCTTCGCAAAGGTGTTCAATAGGATTGAGGTCAAACGTTTTTTGTGTGTGCACAGGGGCATTGACATTTTGTGGTAACAGCTTTGCAGAAGAACCACATGTGGATGGAAAAAGCATGTGTCACAATACATTTGTCTATACAGTGTACATCCTGTGACCAACCCACCAACACTCCCAAACTCCCAAATCCCCCAAATATCTTTACAGGTTACTGCTGTCGAAATCAACCTCATGCAACGGTTGAAGGTCTTCAAATAGCTGAGGAATTTGATTAGGTGAAGTAGAGCATGGGCGAAATATTGAAAATTTAGGAAGAAGTACACTGGTGACACGAACGTCCTGTGATCCTGTGTTTTGCGGAACGTACCAAAAAAAACATGCTTAAGAAATCAGCGTTGCGCAATTAAGTTACATAGGGAAGTCCAGCTACAGCGATGTGTACAGGCTGAAATAAAGATGGGTTCGAAACCCACTTCTATGAAATTCTGGAATTTCTTTTGGATGGTGAATAGTTCAGCATAAATTTACACATCAGCTACATGGTTCATGTAAAAAAAAAAAAAAAAAAAAGGGTCTGTTTATGTCCAATATTTTGTAATGATATAATAGCTTTGAACTTTTATAAAAATGCCCTTCTATTTTCACTTCTGATAACTCTTTCCTATGTTACCCACAATTCAACTGTCACAAGTGGGAATTTTCTGAAAAATTGTGAAACTTCTTAAATACCAGATGAAGGCTTATTTTTTACACCTAATCTGATAATATATAGTCTTTGATAGGTGTCTCAAAACATCTTGCTGTAAGACATCGATGGCGTTGCTGTAAAAAATCTCTTTTACTGCTTCTGCTCGAAGACGCTCAGGTCTTCACTCTGATTCCTGATTTTCATTGACATGCCCGTGGTGCTGGTGTAATTGGAGCAGGTTTTCCCATGCTTCACTTTCTTAAGGTGACCCTGTATGTACATGCGGAATTTCCTGGTGGAGAAGCAGTAAACGATGGGGTCCAGGATACAGTTCAAGCCCATGAGGAGCAATGTGACTTGATGGGCGTCGTTCAGGTACTGCTTGGTTTCCTGGCTCCAGTCGGTCATATTTAGGACCGCGAGAGTCCACGGGCCTTGGACGACGTGATGAGGAATGAAACAGATGACGAACACACCCACGACGGCGCACAGCATGCGCAAGGCGCGGCGTTTGGTCCCGTGAGGTCGGCGTCCTGTACTGGACCGTGGCTGACTGATGGGCTGGGACAGGAGGGTGCACGCAATGAGCATGTTGCAGAAAACAACAAGAAGGAACACTGTGAAGAACAGGCCAATAATTAAGAAGTGGATGACAATGACCGGTAGCTTGGATGAAGTATTGTTATGATAACCCTCGAAACATCGGGACACATTTGCATGATCGTCTCTCTGGAGTCCGGGGTGGCGAGGTTATAAGATGCCGCCGCCAATGTAACAACCCAGACAATCACGGAGGTAATGACCCCCCGCCTCCAGCAGTCTGAAGAAGCGGCCACCAGTGGCCGAGTCACTGCCCAGTACCGATTGATGCTGATAACGGTGAGGAAGAGGACGGAGCAATAGGTGTTAATGAAGAAAAGTGCACCATTGATGCGGCAAAAAAAGTCTGAGTAAATCCAGTCGCCACGATTAATATAATAGTTGATCCAGAAGGGAAGCACACAGACAAAAAGCAGATCCGCTACGGTCAGGTTGGTCATGTAGATACGTATCTCGTTCATGGCCTTGGACTCCCGCATGTGATTCAGGACGTAGAGGGCGTACACATTGGCCACCAGCCCGATCACAAACACCACACCGTAGAATGCGGGGAAAAGTGTGTAGCGGAACTCTGAGTCCAGAAATATGGACCTGTTTTGGGGGTCCTCCAGGCTGAGGAACTCAACGAAAGAAGTCTCCGTTGGAAGCATCTAAAAAGGCGACATTTCAATCAACACAGCATTCAACAAGAATTCACGCAAGGCACGCTCTCTATCGATTTCTATTTTTCTCTGGATTTTCCTTTCCTTATCGCTACAAATTGCAATCAAGACAAAAGTGCAGACTGAAAAGGTCATGAGAAGTCGACTCCAAACTCTTTTTAATTGGAACAAGTAATTAAAGGTTATTTAATAGTTTAACATTCTTTAGTTACCACTAAATTATTCTTTGAACCTTTCCTGACAAAAAGAAATTATTGGGTTCTACCCAGAATCTTTTAACAGATCCCAAAACATAACAAGCAGAAGAACCTTTCAGAGATCTAGATTTGAATTCTAAGTGTATACAGAATGCAATGGTTTTATTCCTGGGTCTCATTAAATCCGGAGCCTTTCCCAGAAAAACCTCATGCTCGGATGTGACGCCACGATAAGGAAACTGGAAAACCCTCAGGAAAACCGAAAGATTCAAAGGGAAGAAAACACACAGAAAATGTACAAAGACAAGTGTGTGCCTCCAACATTGTGGGAACAGTTTGGGGAAGAAGCAACTTTGATTGGACAAATCAGGTGTCAAAATACTTTTGTCTATATAGAATAAACAGTGCAGCCATAATGCGATATAAATAAATAAACATTACATGCAGGTATTGGAACAATACAGGAAATGATGTATCCTGGTTTTGACCCTTTTCAGAAGCCATACAAGCTGTTTAGTTTTTTCTTTTACATGTGGTACGTGACAGTGCACATCACACCTCTGGCAAAGATATTTAGAGTTTCCCACGATGACTCATTTCTGTAAGCTGACATTTCAACACCTCAAAATACTATAACATCCTCTTACTACATTCTCGGGTTCTTTTATTTTAACAATTACGGCTTCGTAGCCACAATACAAGACATCCCTCCTGTCATGCCATAATCTCGTGAGAAAACACACTGAAGCAGGTTTATATACACTCCTGAAAACTTCTCCTAGTGCAGATTAACGAAGCGTTAACACGGCCTAAATTTCAAAATTCAAGCAATTTAACCCTCTATTCTACTTACTGATATTTACATTTACGGCATTTGGCAGACCCCCTTATCCAGCGCGACTTACATTTATCTAATTCATACAAGCAGCTATGGGGTTGAGGGCCTTGCTCAAGGGCCCAGGCGTGGCACCTTGGTGTGGCTGGGATTTGAACTCATGACCGGTCAGTTTACTCAGTGATGTAAATAAATACGCTGCTTTAAAAAACAGCTGTAACCATAGTAACATAGTTAAGTAGTCGTTATAACACAGTTAGTTCCAGTTAAATGCAGAATAAACCAGCTATTGGAAACATTTTCTGAAACTTACTGAGGTAAAAATATTTGTAAATGTAAGTTACATGGTGAATTTGTTGTTGTTTTTTGCATTTTATCACTTTTAACATCGAAATAACTGCACATACCAAATCTCATAGGCTTGCAGTTATCTAAAAAAAAACAGGAAAACCAGTCCTCATATGCTCTACAGATTATGATTAGGTATAGTCTGTGGCTCACTTTGAGTCATGAGAAAAAATTCCAGAGCACAGTGCCCAAAGGTGTGGCATATTCAAGGTAACTCACACATTGCACAACATAGGGATGGTTGTTTGTTGTCAGACCTATTTATGATCCAGACAAAAAAAAGGCCCTAAGGAAAAACGTTTCTCGAGAGATCTTTTGCAACGCTTAAAGCGGTCTACTCAAATGTTTTTGGTCAAAGAACCAGGTGCACAAGTAATGAAGAGTTGTTGTATACTTTAGGGTAAGAGATTTGGTGGTATTATTGCCTGGTAAATAAAAATTTTATTGAATCTATATGAATCGTAGAAGATTGTAAAGACCAGACATGTCAAACTAAAGACCTCGGGCCACTTCCGATCGGAAAATCTGGGATTCAACCCAAGGTATTGCCAAACTGCTACTCTTGGGGCCCCCTGAGCCCCAACCCTTAACCCTTAGTAATCCAAAAACCCTGTATCATGGCTCTGCGCTCTGACGCCAGCTTCCAAATCTCGCTGGGATATGCGAAAAAAATCATTACATTGTGCTGTTATGTACATGTGAAGTGTAAAGCACCTTTCGTTCTTTTTATTGTAACTGGCAAAATTTGACTCTGTGAGCGCTAAACAGTTTCCATGCTTCATCCCTGAAACTATTCCCCATTTCCGCCTACAGGCTGCTCGAACGCTCTGTATGTTATCCATGTGAGCAGCGTTTTTTTTTAGTCCTGAAGATGAACAAAAACACACCGGAGTCGTCTCACTCATGCACACCTTCTTTTTATGCTAAGAGTCCCAGCACAGAATTGAACCCCAATTAGTAATGAACTGACAGCCGAGAAACGATGCCGAACATTTCACTCAGGCAAATGTGCATAAGAGCAGAATGTACTGCTTTTCTTTGGTATATTATTTTTCACACTTTATTCTCTGTCTGTCTTTGTTGTAAATGTTGACAGTCTTTGGTCCCCTACTTCTACTTTATTTTAGTCCTATAATTGAGTTTGACACCACTGGTAAAGACAAATATTGAATCATTACCTTGGGAGTTAAAATCTAATGAAATCTACTAATCCGTAGAAAATTTGGTAATATCAATGATTTTAAATGGTTGCCTGGTGACGTGAAATCACATCAAATCTATTTATATGGTAAAAGATTCAGTAGTATTGAGAAATATTAAATCATTGCCTGATTAAGCAAAATTTACATTTACAGCAAAAGCCCTTATTCCCCTAATGGACCTACAGCTGAGCAGTTGAGGGTTAAGGGCCTTGGTCAAGGGCCCAGCAGTGGTGCTGGGATTCAAACTTTGTGACCCTCCAAGTCAATGCCTTAACCACTAAAATTACCACTCCCCAAAAAACTCACTTTGAATCTATTGAATTTTAGATTTAGTAGTAAAGACAAAAGAAAGACTAAATAATGATTGCTTTTTGAATTAAAATGATATCAAATCAACTGAATCATAGATGATTCTGTCGTTTTGACAAAATATTGAATCATTGCCTGGTCAATGAAAATGGTACAAGATTTTTTGAATTATACGTTAGATTTTGGTAACAAATATCAATATCAATGATATTGTTTGCTTGTACAGGTGATAAAGGACATGTGCCTGAATCGTCCCGTTATACCTGGGTTTCCTCAAGGTTCTCTGGTTTTCTCCAATCCCCCAAAAACACGACGAAAATCCAGCTCTGGCTAGAAACGATTAATCCGAAAATTGAATAAATGCATAAATGTACAGTATGAAAGCATGTGTGCATGGAACCTCGTGTGTTGGATGTGGATGGACAATTGATAAATGCATAACTTATTTTCATAACTGATTCATACATAGGGGCAATTGAGCACAGCATTTCAATCTACCTGCATCTACCTATCTTTGACCAGAAGGAGGACATCAAAGAACCAAGATGGAACCTCATGCCCAAACTCAGGACTGACCCATGGACTAATATTTGTCATTAATGTCTTTGCTGTCTGTTGAAATGTAATATATTATATATATAAAACAATGTATAGAACTGCATCTCAGAAGGCAGTTCTATGAGATGCAGTCCTTTTTATATTATAGCTAATAATCTACAAACATTGCCAGCCCTTTTCATGTGTATGTGTGGGTGTTTGTTGTGTGACTTACCTTAACTGGGTCCTGAAATCTTTATTTTTAATATAAAAAAATAAAAAAATAAAAAGTTACTGTGATCTAGATACTTGCAAATTCTTCTTCTTCGTCTTCTTCTTTTAAAAAAAGACCCAACACCCAACAAGTATTAGTTCATTGAAATAGTCTGGACCGGACGTATTCAGAAGCTTTGGTTTGGTTCTCCTAACTGCTTCTGTCTGGAAGTGGGCCACTTTTATTTGACTGCTTTCACAACACGGCATTACTGCCACTCCTCCACCTCCCCCTCCGCCTCCTCTTTACCAACCTCTTCCAATCAGCCCTACTTCCTTTTGTATGTCTGGTCATATGTCTCTGCTGCTTAAAAAAAACCCACCAAGGATCAATCATAGAATTTCTAATCATTTCTTTAGAATCCCAGTAAAAAAACCATCATCAGTTACACAGTAAAACCATTACCAAATATGGCCTTTATGCACATGAATAAATCATTTTCACAATCAAATAAACCATTATAAAGATTATTGGAATCTAAAGGCTTGAGGGTTTCAGGGTCCCTAAAAACATCCAGTAGATAGCAACACGTGATCAACAAGCTGCCAAAGGTGTTCTATTGGTCCTTAATGGTATCAGAGAGAGGACATCAATAACCAAACAAAATTACCAGAACAGTTAACATCACAGGAAACATTACAGTTTCCATTAAAAACCAGTACAACTCCTATTATAGCCATTTAAATCATTAGAAATTCTAGGAGAGGTTCTATAATTTTTTTCACTCTTCCCTGCACATTATTGAGGTGATGGACAGGTTGATGGAAGAGGTCAGACAGGAGTCTCCCTGTACTATGATCTTTGCAGATGATGTGATTTGTGGTGAGAGTAGGGAGCAGGTTAAGTATCTGTGAGAGTGAAAGGGAAAGATTATAGGACTGTGGTGAGACCTGCGATGTTGTATAGTTTAGAGACAGTGGCATTGAGTAAAAGACAGGAGGTGGAGCTGGAGGTAGCAGAGCTGAAGATGTTGAGGTTTTTATTGGGAGTGACAACGATGGACAGGATTAGAAATGTAGGCATTGTAGGCACTGCATGTAGGACGTTTTGGTGACAAGGTGAGGGAGGCGAGATTGAGATTTGGACATCTGTAAAGGAGGGACATGGGGTATATCGAATGGAGCCACCAGGAAGGAGTAAAAGAGAAAGGCTAAGGAGGAGTTTTATGGATTTGGTGAGGGAAGACATGCAGGTAGTTGGTTTGAAAGAGGCAGATGTATAGGACAGAGAGACAGATGATCCGCTGTGGTGACACCTGATGAAGAAGCCGAAAAAAGAAGAAGAAGAAGAAGAAGAAGAAGAAGAAGAAGAAGAAGAACGGCTAACAGTGCCTGGTGCATTCTCAACATCGCCTCTAGATGTCGCCAGATTCAGCTGTTGTTGCCGATTGAAACACAAACTGTCACCACAAAGTTGGAGGCACACAGTGGTATAGGATGTCTTTGAATGCAGTAGAATTAAACGTTCCCTTAACTTGAACTAAAAGCAAAACATGTTCCAGCATTCCAGATCTTGAGTGGCCTGCTCCAGACCTCTGACCTCAACCTTCTGGAATAAAGTTGACTGCACCCCAGGCCTCCTCAGGTAACCTCAGTACCCGACTTTACTAATGGCCTTGTGACTGAATGAACACAAAAATCCACAAGCACACTCAAACATAGTGGAACATCTCCCGGAAAAGTGAAGAACTCTAAAAGACATTCAACCTCACCACATCACAGCTACGCTCCCTTCACTGGCTTCCTGTAGCGGCCCACATCAGATTTTAAACTCTGATGCTTGACTACTGAGCCAAAAAAATACAAGCACCCCAATACCAGTCAGCACTTATGTCACCCTGCAGTGCACCACACTCCCTGTAGTCCTTAACCGCAGCTTGACTGGTCCTACCATCTCTCAGGGTACAAGGAAGACATGCTTCCAGACTTGTGTCTGGAACGAACTCCAATTAATATCCAAACACCTGAGTCACTAGCAGTCTTCAAACCATGACTAAGACTAAGTTAGAAAGCATTTATATATATAAATGTCATTGTTACTAATTTGCTACAGAGATAAATATAGATCCATTGTAGTTTAAAAGAATGCATGCACTGCAAAAAGAATGTCTTGAATAAGTTATTCAATACTTCCTATTATACAATTACAATCAAACAAGATAATGAAAACTTTTTCAAGCCATTTGTACTCATATAAAGCTTGAAATTGTCTTGTTTTCTGTATTCTGTTGCTCACATGAGTCACTGATTGAAGAAAAGTGTAGCAGCTTAAAATGAGCAGTAAAAATGCCAGAAATTGACCTAATAATCATATATATGGTTTACTGTAGATCTCATGTAATCTCATACTTCATAAGAAATCCATCAATTCGACAATTTTCATGACACGACATTTTCACTTAACAAAATTAATTCATTAATTTAAAATAATTAAATAAATAAACAAAATATATATATATACAAATGTCAAAAAATATATTTTCTTTTATTATTAAGTCTAAGAATAAATAAGGCAATACATATGTTAATACATTTAAAAGCCAATAAATAAGTTAATAGATTAAAAATAAATACATACATAAATAAATTCCAGCAAAAAAATCTAAATTGTTTGTTTGTTTGTTTGTTTTATTTAGTGTACATAATCACTGTATCCAAGCAATTATGAGTCAACCCTAACGTTAACATGTCATATATAACAGCGAGCACATGGAGGCGTTGTAAGCCCAGTTTGTAGTCTTCGCTGCTGACCTGTGTTGTGATGAACACACTCCAACCAAAACCTATATGACACCATAGAACAGACCAAGTTCACCCCACTGTGATGTGATAGAACTGCTTATAAAAAAACCCGATGTGAATAATTAGTGTGAGTACAGGAGAAGAGTGGGTACAGAAGAAGAGTGGGTACAGAAGCAGTGTGGGTACAGAAGAAGAGTGGGTACAGAAGCAGTGTGGGTACAGAAGCAGTGTGGGTACAGAAGCAGTGTGGATTCAGGAGCAGTGTGAGTACAGGAGCAGTGTGGGTAAAGGAGAAGAGTGGGTACAGGAAAAGAGTGGGTACAGGAGCAGTGTGGGTAAAGGAGAAGAGTGGGTACAGGAAAAGAGTGGATACAGGAGCAGTGTGAGTACAGGAGCAGTGTGGGTAAAGGAGAAGAGTGGGTACAGGAGCAGTGTGAGTACAGGAGCAGTGGGGTACAGAAGAAGAGTGGGTACAGGAAAAGAGTGGGTACAGGAGCAGTGTGGGTAAAGGAGAAGAGTGGGTACAGGGGCAGTGTGGGTACAGGAGCAGTGTGGGTACAGGAGTAGTGTAGGTACAGGAGCAGTATGAGTACAGGGGCAGTGTGGGTACAGGAGCAGTGTGGGTACAGGAGCAGTATGAGTACAGGAGCAGTGTGGGTACAGGGGCAGTGTGGGTACAGGGGCAGTGTGGGTACAGGAGAAGAGTGGGTACAGAAGCAGTGTGGGTACAGAAGCAGTGTGGATACAGGAGCAGTGTGGATACAGGAGCAGTGTGGGTATAAGAGAAGAGTGGGTACAGGAGAAAAGTGGGTACAGGAGCAGTGTGGGTACAGGAGCAGTGTGTATAAGACAGAAATGTTAATACAGCCGACTAAATACTGGCTACAGTGCAAATACAGGCAGAAGTGTAAATGCAGGCATTCATGTGCATTGTGTAACAAATCTTATTTCTAAATGCCTGTTATGAATATATACATTTCACAAAATATCTCTCCCTTTGTAATTAAATATTTTATATTTATTTAATCATTTTACACTCTGGGAATTATTCTATATATATATATATATATATATATATATATATATATATATATATATATATATATATATATATATATATATATATGCTATTTGCAGTGTACTGTGGTGCTGGAAATATCTCCAGGATAAATGTCTTAGAAGTTTAGTTTCCCACAGTGACCTGGATGTGTCCGAGAATTTGCTTGGGATACCATATTTAACGGCTGCTCTGTAAAAGCAACGCTGATCCTGGACCTCCACAGTCCTCCAGAAATGCTGTAAACAGAGCCTATGAAAAAAAACTGCTGTGATTTCACCCAGGTGCGTTGGAGGGAATGTTGGCCACAAGCCCATGGGATTCGCATTCCATGCGGGAGCTACAACATTGCCTGGTGAACACACTTTTCAGGACTGCGCTTGGAGAAATAAGGACTTTGTACACTAAAAGAAACCTAATCAAACAGGCAAAGTAGTTTTCTCTCTAGAGTTCATTTGTTGGTTGACACTAGCATGATGAGAAAAACCTAGAATCTGTCATTATTAATAATGGTGCAAAGTGGTGTTAGTGCTAATGAGTTCCCATTAACAACAGCCTTGACATTACCATGTTTTACAGCTTTACCTTAGATCATTACACAGCACTGATACTGGAGACTCCTTCCAAATAAAGAAAATCTGATGAGAGAACACGTATTGTTAGCACAAGCAACACCAGGAACTCACTTCATTTGCAAGCATTCAATGTTAACAAAGTTCCGACAAACTGATTTTTACTCAATGGACATTTTTCAAGATGTTACTCCTCCTGAGCTGGGAAACATTCTAGATATTAATGCCTGAACAACATTGCAACAGATCTACAGAAACAATTCAAACTTACTGTGTTTCCTTCACTGGGTGAATGTATGGCACTTACACTCTTAAGTTTCTTATATGGTTATTTGTTTACATCTATGGAACCTTTCCATTTGCACAAAAAGTTCTTCACATTCAATAATCTAACGCCGATCATACATTTATTTGGACCGCCTTTTTCTTCCATTTTGGTGAGCTTTCACTTTGCCATTGTTTCAATAAGCTTAAGCAATCTTAAGCTTTTCCATCTGCCCCCACATGCTTGTACAGTAGACACGAGGTATGATGCGTGCATCAGGTCCTCTGACGTTTTTCTTACCCTGATGCACCCATCACTCTGGAACAGGATAAATCTGGCCTCATCAGACCACATGACACAGACCTCACTTTTCAATGAGCCTCACTGATAAGTGGTTTTCTTAAGGCTACACAGCAGTTTAGTCCCAATTCCTTGGGTTCTCTTCAGATAGTGCTTGTAGAATTGCTCTTTATTTTCTACTATTTAACATAGTCGTGAATTCTACGGCTGCTTTTTTTACGATTCGATTTCACCCAATGATTAATCATTCCAATTTTCTTTTTTCGACCACGTTTTCCGACTTCTTCGCAGATAAGGGTTCTTCACTATCCTTCCCGGTTTTAATAAGGACCCCGACTGGACAGTTCCCAACCCATTTTTAATGCTTTCAGCAGTCTCCATAGAAAGTCCGATCTTCTTAGTTAGCACTCTCTTTATTTAGTCTTTAGTCCTAACTAATATTTTGTTCTTTCAGCAATCTCCTTAGTTGTTGTCTTTCCTTAATGCAGGCCTGTAATTTGACCCTTCTGAGTCAGAGTAACATCCCTTCCACAGCCAGAGGATGCATTTTCTGTCATATTCAGTAAAAAATCAGGAGCTACTCACTGCATCAGTTAAATAACTTGTTAAAGCTGAATCATACTAATTACTGCAGTATCTGCAGTGTGATTCTAAGTCAGTTTAACCTGCTTTGGTACATGTGAAGGTGCACTTGAGAGCAATAGCAAAACAACCTCCTGAAAAAAGGAAATTGTTTAGCAGGTGGTGGCCATTAACTCTCTTCTTCCCCTTCCTGACTGATTTATCTCTAGTTTAGTGTATTGTTAGGGTCCTTGTCACGACTTGTAGCATGAGACAGTACCCACAACCCAATCAGGTTGCACAGGTGGTCTCAAAGACGTTTGATGTGTCTCACAGCGAACGAGAGCATGAAGCTCTGAAAGGTTCTTGAAAGGTTCTTTGGGAAACCAACAATTATTCTTCTATGAGGTTGCTGCAAAAATCCCATATTATGAAACTGATTGTGTAATCCACAAGCACAGCAAATGTTCTACCTAACATATTTCACACTCAGGCTGTTGGTGATGAACGGGTTTCTTCACGAGTACAGTGTATTCTAGATGATGTATCATTCCTGCCGCCTCTGTAGTGCGTGGGTTTTTATATAACCTCCATATGCCCCTGGTCCAATGACATGTTCAGACATGTACAGTAATTATGTTGTTATGTCGTGGCCTTTTATTAAATGAAGGACCTTTTTTTTATTCGAAGAAACCAACCTGTGTGGGAAATCAAGAGCCATCCAACACCAATAGGTTATTTCCCTTCTAACAGGAAACACAAAAACAATGACAACATGCCAGGGTTTTTCTTTGTCTGCTACAGTACAGCAAAATAATGAATAATTGAATTGCCACAAAAACGAGTTCTCTTTGGACTCTCTCACAAGGAAACACAATAAAGAAGGGTTCTACATAGACTCATTGAAGGTTCTCGTAATTGAGGTAGATGTTCTAACGGTCGAACATGCCGAATTCAAAATGCAGATACGAGCGACTTGAAACTCTACAGCACTTACCGCTAAATAATAACACAGAATAATGATAGCTTTCTTGATAGCTATTTAAATAGCTTTTAAATAGATTTAAATATTAAAATTTCTTGATATCTATTGAGAGTCAGTTTGAATTAGTGCTCGGAATGAGTCAAGTCTTATGGGGGTCTGTTGTGTAACTTATATATTTGTTTACTAAAATAATCTTGGGGACCCCTCTAAGTCTATTTTTTACTTGTCATGTGGGGTCCCTAATGCCTTATGGGGGTCCCGGATTCCCCCAGCCCCCCCTCAATCCGAGCACTGCTTTGAATACTGGAATATGATGGATGGCTAGAAGTTCATGGAGTTCCGAGCTTTAAACACACAGCAACCGACAAGTCCAGTTCCATACATAGTCAAACATCTATTGGAAACATTTCCTAATAATCTTACAGAGTTAAATGTATACGATAAACCTTCTTTTGGCTTCTCCCATCAGGGGTCGCCACAGCGGATCATCCGCATGTTTGATTTGGCACATGTTTTTACGCTGGATGCCCTTCCTAATGCAAACCCTCCCCATTTATCCGGGCTTGGGACTGGTACTAAGAGTGGCTGGGGTTGGTTCCCTGACCGGGGATCGAACCTGGGCCGTAGCGGTGAGAGCGCCGCATCCTAACCACTAGACCACCAGGGAACCCTACATACGGTGTATACGATGATTTTGCTAAATGTCTCAAGGCAAGATGGTTTGACAAAAAAAACCCGGAGAAGAAAACGTTCAAATGTGCATTTGAACAAAAAAAAAAAATTGAAATAAATAAATGGCACCAGGAGTTAACACAAACAGCTTGATTATTAGTAAAAAAAAAGATACAGATGCATCTGATTCTTAGACACACTCACTGTTTCTCTCTTTCTAATAACTGTGCATTGAAACTCGTGCAATTAAATGTAACACTACTTTATCTCTGGGTGTGATTTTTAGCAGCAAACTTCTAGCTGTGATGAAATGTATATAAAATAATCACAGAAAATTAAGCATTAATGTTATCCAATCAGTCAGGTTTTAACTGCAAGCATCAATAACAATCGTCAATTCTGGTAAGCAGCCATGGTATATGGCATTACATGTGGATTATCCCTTATACACTGTACATGCACACACTTACGTATTCCTACCTGCCATGTTTTGTTATGGTCATGTGACCTACTATCCTTCTAGCACCCTTCTAAAATTACTAATACAAATCAATCAATTTGTACTAAATATACTTAGACGACACACAGTGGAACTTTTGCTGCGTGAAATATGTTATGACATCGCATAAGTGTGCAGAATGCTAACGCTAGCATTTTAACTGCACATTGTATGAATGCAGATCCCATGCCTTCCTCCGTACGTAATGCTCTGTTCCTATGTATGAACTGCTCTAGTCTGCCCTATTATGGTCTGCCAGATGGGTTTAGCTCTCCCCGTCGCTTTCCATATGACTTCAGTGGTATGGAATCTAACTAAATTGTGGCAGTTGAGTCATCCTGGTTACGTCACTACAATAAACAGGAAGTGGTTGCTGCTAGTATTTGGGCTAAGTAAGCAGCAGTCAGGGGTGGAAAAATGCTGTGAAATGAGGCTTCAGTGCAAAATATCCATACGTGTCCCAAATTGTACTTGACGTACACACGAAGTGAAAACAATCAGGTAAAATGAAATGTAGCTTGAATCAGACTCAATTTTCGCTACTACAATTGATTTAATGCTGCGTGATGCTACAACGTGCTACAAGTATGTATTTTTTTGTGAGGAACGTGTCCACATTTTGGAGTCTATAGCAAAAGAATAGAAGGATATACAG
Organism: Silurus meridionalis; assembly: GCF_014805685.1. Taxonomy (NCBI): domain Eukaryota; kingdom Metazoa; phylum Chordata; class Actinopteri; order Siluriformes; family Siluridae; genus Silurus; species Silurus meridionalis. Next base: position 4,159,452 of record NC_060891.1, read on the forward strand.
TACTAATATGCCATGTTGCCTGTCGTCGAATTTTCTTTATTTACTATCCCTTATATGGTAGACCATAAGGACAATAAAAACGTTTATGCATAACATTTAAGGTTCCTACACTAAAATAATGAAGGCGTATGACTGAACTTGTATATAGCCACCATGTTTGCAGTTTAATGAGGTGTAAAAACCATCACTAAATCTCTTCTCCTTTACTGAAAAGAGTCTATTTGGCAAAATTAGCTGAAAAAGGACCCACACTGGAAATGTTAAATCATCCAATATACATTTTCAATATACAGTATGGACAAAAGCACTGGGACACCTGACTTTTTATGTGGATGTCTTTGGATGTGATAGCATTCAATTTACCCTACACTTGAACTAGGAGATCCAAACCTATCCCACCAAGACAATGCTCCTGTACACAAAGCCTGGGTTGGAGTGGAAGATCTTGTGTGGCCTGCTATAAAGCTCTGATCTCAACTCTTTTGGATTAATTGGAACTGCACCCCAGGTCTCCTCATCTCACCCTACATCAGTACCTGACTTCATAAAAAGGAGATCCCAATCTTACACTCGGAAATTTTTTCCGTTGATGTAGAGTAATATAATGTGTGACATTCTTATCTCGTCTATTTATGATGGATAATAGTTGAATTGGGACACAGCATTGGTCTCAGCAGACTAACGAAAACAGGCTAACTGTTAAATATACTGTAGTGAAACATACCTCAACATATTTTCAAAGAGTCTCTAGAATATTACATGGTTTTTCTATAGCTGCGACTTTCAACTTGCAGATTTGTTCTTACCTAAAAGCCCACAAACAATCATTATATTAAGACAAGTGATAGTTTCTTCTGCACTGATGAACTTGATTGGATAGAGTTCAGTCATTGGCTAGAGGGAAAATGGCAGATTCGTAATTCTGTTATAGTTTATTAAACCGCATCCAAAAACATCCTATACAATTGTGTGCCTCCAGCTTTATGGTAACACATTGGAGAAGAACCACATATGGCAGGAAAGGTCAGGTGTCCCAGTACATTCGTCCACAAAGTGCATGCGATTGGGCCCCGCAATGCGATTGAGCCCTGTCCGGGAAGTTTCCCACCTTGAGACGGGAGTTCCCTTTGTTTCAGTTTCAATGCATCAATTTAACATCTGTGAACATACAGGTGAACATACATCTGTGAACAAACATCTGTCATCTGACATTCTCCGAGAAGCATTGTGGCTTTTCAGTATGCATTTGACCAAAGAAAGCCATTAATCTGAGACTATAATCCACTCGGGTATATTTTGTTTCTTGGGATACCAACAAATTTGTCCAAGTCTGTATAAAAAAAAACAGTGAATAGAAAAGTCCTTTACAGACTAAAATCACAGTCTCTGCCAACGTAACTGCTCCAAGCACAGTCTAAAATCATCCAATACCTCAGCATACAGAAGAGTCCAAACTAGGGATAGAACCCACAACTTCAAATTGTTGTATCTCTGAATAAACGCCGTCTTTTTCTCTTTATAGGCAGGGAATTGAGGAGTATGCTGTCTTGAACTATATAAATGTCCTGGGTTTGTATTTATAAGCCTGAGTTTTACTTATCTACTCGAGTCGTTAATGAAGACCTTCGTTTCTTTATGAATATGGGTTTCTTTGGATAGGTAAAGGTTCTAGGTTTCTGAATCATCTAACTAAGTAGATTTCTCCAAAGAGAGAAATCCAAAGGGGTTTAGATTATTGTTTGGTTTACATGATGAATAGTGACATAAGAATAAAGTGAACAACTTCAATGCTGAGCATTAGAGCTAAAGCGTATTCAATTCAACACTTTTTTTTTTTTAATGTTTTTTTTGGAAAGTTCGACTAAGAGCAGCATTGACTGTAGTTCTGGATGCAAGGCAAGTCACAGATACGTACAGTACAGACCAAAAGTTTGGACACACCTTCTCATTCAAAGAGTTTTCTTTATTTTCATGACTATGAAAATTGTAGATTCACACTGAAGGCATCAAAACTATGAATTAACACATGTGGAATTATATATGGAATTATATACATAACAAAAAAGTGTGAAACAACTGAAAATGTCATATTCTAGGTTCTTCAAAGTAGCCACCTTTTGCTTTGATTACTGCTTTGCACACTCTTGGCATTCTCTTGATGAGCTTCAAGAGGTAGTCACCTGAAATGGTCTTCCAACAGTCTTGAAGGAGTTCCCTGAGAGATGCTTGGCACTTGTTGGCCCTTTTGCCTTCACTCTGCGGTCCAGCTCACCCCTAAACCATCTCGATTGGGTTCAGGTCCGGTGACTGTGGAGGCCAGGTCATCTGGCGCAGCACCCCATCACTCTCCTTCTTGGTCAAATAGCCCTTGATGCCTTCAGTGTGACTCTACAATTTTCATAGTCATGAAAATAAAGAAAACTCTTTGAATTAGAAGGTGTGTCCAAACTTTTGGTCTGTACTGTATATTAATACACTAGCTGTAAAAAAAAGAAATCCTTTCTATAGGAACTACTTACCCAGGAATATGTATGATGGAAATTCCACATGTATTTAAAAAAATGTCGATGATGTAGTTTTGTGAGCAGAGCTGCTACTTTCTGACACAGAAACGTCTGTAGAGCACTTTGCGGGTTTCTCAGTAACATGAGTTGCATTTTTAGAAACATCTCATCATATGCTGACATTGGAAAATAGTCCGGTTTAAGCTGAGTTCATTTTCCCTTACCACCATGTCCTGTTGCGTTTTGTTCCGTATTTATAAAATTTATAAACGTTTTTGGAAGGAGGCGATTCTCTCAAAAGTTTCGAGTTTTCAATCCGTCGTATTAAACAGAGACCGGGTTCGAGAACTCTTCAGTCTTTTCCGATTGTCCATACCAGCCATTTGGTCACTTTGACTTATAGTGCTTTGTTTTCTGCAGGGTTTTGTTTTTCTTTGTTGAAGTATGTCCAGATTTGGCTACAGGGGGGGAATAGAGGGGTGACACGGAGAGAGGAAAAGGATTGTTAACTATACTTATTGTTCATAAGTGTTGAAGACACTGAACAGTGTGATCTGGGTGTAGGTTGGTGATGTCTGGCAGGACTGGCTATGGCTGCATAAATCAAAGGGACAGCCAGAAGTTAACATGAGGGATCTCTGGGAATTAGAGACAGTAAACATCTAAAAAAAAGTCAGTTCACATAAAGCACAGAGTAGGAAGATAAATAGAATTTGCTGTTTGTTAAACATATTACTGATTTAATAATTAATTTACTTTGCCAAACTGATATAAATCATATTGGCCTACAATACCTGACAAGTGTCAATGAGAAAAGATTACATGTAACAATTGTATAAAATAAGGAATTAAGCAAATAATCAAAAGTTAGTGTTTCCAGTAAATCCGATTTCAGCCTTAACGGGGTCAAAGGTTTTTCTCGTGAGCCCTTCAAATTTCAGCACTGCGGGCGCCTCTAGTGTAAAGTACACGTTGCTTGAAGACGTTGCTTTAACCAGCCGGATTTTGAGTTGAAGACACCGGAGGCCATCTAGCAGGCGTACAATAACGTCAGCAGTTTCACGTGCTTTAAATAGATAGTCAAAGCTCGTGAACTGCATCTGTAGCAAACTGCACAAGCTCAAATATATTCATTAGGATTTAAAATCTACATTTTTAGATTTGTTTGCAGATACACTTACAAGGATGGAAAGTTCAGCAGTTCAAAACAAGATTTTCCGACCATTTACACTTTTGCGTTTTCTTTCCTGGGAATTTTCACAAAAACACCATCTGCTTTCATTTCAAATCCCCAGGAAAACCGTAAATGCAAGAAATAAAAATGCGCAGAAATTCACTGGTCATTTTATGAGGTTAATATCGATGCTTCTGCTAGAGAAGATGTCTGCGGGCGACGCGGCTGTGGCTGCAGTGAAACGAGAATTGTTAAATTGCTGTCTGTGATGCAGCGCTCTGTAATACTGCATTACTCTACAGTATTGTTGTTTTCTATATCCGTGGTGTCAAAATGATAGTATTTAGAGGTGGATTGATTCAGACACGATTTAAGGAGTAGGTGTGAAATGCACGGCCTTCTACTGTATCATGGACTCGAGGATTCGACTCCCAACACCTGGAATCGGAACACGAGTCGATTCTTTAAGTTTCTCTCTCTCCGTGGCGGGGGCGGTCCTGTGTTTTCTAGCCGGGGAAGGGCGTTTGTTTTTCGGCGGTGTAAAGCGGTCGGTTAGGGGTGGGCCTTTTCCTTTTTTTTCTCGAGCCGAAGAAAGCCCACCTTTTTTTTCTTTCTCATTGTCTAGGGCTGTGAGGAATGTGCCGGTCTGATCCCACAGCGGGGCGCACGAGAGAGATAGATAGATAGAGAGAAAAAGAGAGAGAGAGAGAGAGAAAGTAAGTCAGTCCGTCCAGCGTGTTGGTGCTGTTCGCCGGGGAGCTACGTCACTTTCATCCGCCAGCTTTTCCTTTCATGGGAATTACCTTCTTCTTCATCATTGATCCACGTGTCAAGGTGAGTGTAAAGAAGGGGAAGTCTTTTTTTTTTCCTTGTCTTTTTTACTTATTTGCGGAGATCCTGGTGTCCGATCTACACATTTCCCTCCTTTCCTTCGGTTCTTCAGAACTTCTCAGCTGCATCAAGTTTCTTTCCACTGCAGCCGGACGGAACCCTGGAAAGCAAAAGCGGCGGCGTGTTTGTTTGTTTTAATTTTTTTATGTTTGTTTGAGTACATTATCTCCCACCACGCCTGCACGGGCTTTGGTTGGATTGTACTTTGTGTGTGTGTGTGTGTGTGTGTGTGTGTGTGTGTGAACCTCTTGGCTGATGTGGACACATTCTGCGTTTGCACTCGGGTATAAATCCGACGTCAGCAACTCCAGGTCTGATACTGTGCTCTAAATCTGAGCCTGTTTTTTTTATCCGATTATTTTCCCACGAACAACTTTTGATTCCGGTGTGTGTGTGTGTGTGTGTGTGTGTGTTTTCCCGTTTTGCTGATCTGTAACATTCTCTTACATAGTAACAGCGGCGGTGTTCCTGGTGAGCCGACTCGCTGAACCGTCTCGGAGTCGAGCTTTTAGTTTGTGAGCAGCTCGATTTTTTTGCCGCAGTGTGTGTGAAGTAGCGAGCGGGTGTGTGAGAGAATTAATGTGTGTGTGTGTGTGTGAGAGAGAGAGAGAGAGAGAGAGAGAGAGAGAGAACGAACCTGTGTGAGAGAGAGAGAGAACGAACCTGTGTGTGTGTGTGTGTGTGTGTGTGTGTGAGAGAGAGAGAACGAACCTGTGTGTGTGTGTGTGTGTGTGTGTGTGTGTGTGTGTGTGTGTGTGAGAGAGAGAGAACAGACCTGTGTGTGTGTGTGTGTGTGTGTGTGTGTGTGTGAGAGAGAGAACGTGTGTGTGTGTGAGTGAGAGAGAGAACGAACCTGTGTGTGTGTGTGTGTGTGTGTGTGTGAGAGAGAGAGAGAGAGAGGTGTGTGTGTGTGTGTGAGTGAGAGAGAGAGAACGAACGTGTGTGTGTGTGTGTGTGTGTGTGATAGAGAGCTAGAGAACGAGTGTGTGTGTGTGTGTGTGTGTGTGTGAGAGAGAGAGAAAACGAGTGTGTGTGTGTGTGTGAGAGAGAGAGAGAGAGAGAACAAACCTGTGTGTGTGTGAGAGAGAGAGAGAACGAACCTGTGTGTGTGTGTGTGTGAGAGAGAGAGAGAGAATATGAACGTGTGTGAGAGCGAAAGAACGATTGTGTGTGTGTGTGTGTGTGTGTGTGTGTGTGTGTGTGAGAGAACGAACGTGTGTGTGTGAGAGAGAACGAATTAACGTGTGTGTGTGTGTGTGTGTGAGAGAGAGAGAGAGAGAGAACGAAAGTGTGTGTGTGTGTGTGTGTGTGTGTGTGAGAGAGAGAGAACGAACGTGTGTGTGTGGAGAGAGAGATAGAGAACGTGTGTGTGAGAGAGAGAGATAGAGAACGAATGTGTGTGTCAGAGAGAGAACGAATGTGTGTGTGTGTGTGAGAGAGAGAGAATGAACGTGTGTGAGAGAGAGAGAGAGAGAGAAAACACGAGTGTGTGTCAGAGAGAGAACGAGTGTGTGTGAGAGAGAAAACAAACGTGTTTGTGAGAGAGAGAGAGAGAGAGGAGAGAGAGAACGAACCTGTGTGTGTGTGTGTGTGTGTGTGTGTGTGAGAGAGAGAGAGAGAACGAACCTGTGTGTGTGTGTGTGTGTGTGTGTGTGTGTGTGTGTGTGAGAGAGAGAGAGAGAGAGAGAGAGAGAGAGAGAACGAACCTGTGTGTGTGTGTGTGTGTGAGAGAGAGAGAACGTGTGTGTGTGTGAGTGAGAGAGAGAACGAACCTGTGTGTGTGTGTGTGTGTGTGAGAGAGAGAGAGAACAGTGTGTGTGTGTGTGTGTGTGTGTGAGAGAGAGAACAAACGTGTGTGTGTGTGTGTGTGTGTGATAGAGAGCTAGAGAACGAGTGTGTGTGTGTGTGTGTGTGTGTGAGAGAGAGAAAACGAGTGTGTGTGTGTGTGAGAGAGAGAGAGAGAGAGAGAGAGAGAGAGAGAGAACAAACCTGTGTGTGTGTGAGAGAGAGAGAGAGAACGAACCTGTGTGTGTGTGTGAGAGAGAGAGAGAGAGAGAATATGAACGTGTGTGAGAGCGAAAGAACGATTGTGTGTGTGTGTGTGTGTGTGTGTGTGTGAGAGAACGAACGTGTGTGTGTGAGAGAGAACGAATTAACGTGTGTGTGTGTGTGTGTGAGAGAGAGAGAGAGAGAGAGAGAGAACGAAAGTGTGTGTGTGTGTGTGTGTGAGAGAGAGAGAACGAACGTGTGTGTGTGGAGAGAGAGATAGAGAACGTGTGTGTGAGAGAGAGATAGAGAACGAATGTGTGTGTCAGAGAGAGAACGAATGTGTGTGTGTGTGTGAGAGAGAGAGAATGAACGTGTGTGAGAGAGAGAGAGAGAGAAAACACGAGTGTGTGTCAGAGAGAGAACGAGTGTGTGTGTGTGAGAGAGAAAACAAACGTGTTTGTGAGAGAGAGAGAGAGAGAGAAGGAACGTGTGTGTGTGTGTGTGTGTGTGTGTGTGTGTGTGTGTGTGTGTGTGTGAGAGAGAGAGAGAACGAATGTGAGAGAGAGAGAGAGAACGAACGTGTGTGTGTGAGAGAGAGAGAAGGAACGTGTGTGTGTGTGTGTATAAGAGAGAGGAGTGAGAATGAACGTGTGAGGGAGAAAATGTGTGTGTGTGAGTGAGAGAAAACGAACATGCATAAGAGGGAGAGAAAACAAAGTAGGTGTGTGTTTAAAAGAAAACGAATGTGTGAGAGAGCAAGAAAGAATGTGTGTGTGTGTGTGTGTGTGTGTGTGTGTGTGTGTGTGTGTGTGTGTGTGTGTGTGTGTGTGTGTGAGAGATAGTGAGAAAAACGTGTGTGAGAGACAGACAGAGAAAGAATGTGTGTCTGTGTGAGAGAGAGAGAGAGAAAACGCACACGTCTGTGTGTGTGTGTGTGTGTGTGTGTGTGTGTGTGTGTGTGTGTGTGTGTGTAGAGTTGGCAGAGGCCTGGTGGGTGCTTGCTACTTCCTGGCATTTTGCTAAATGGAAATTACAGTTGTACTGGGACCTGTACAGAGCTACAACTTGAAGATGCAAAGTAATTTTTTAACCCTGAAAAGAATAAAGTGTCCTGATATCACCGGTTCTGTTCTCACTTTTGTTGAAATTTGTATGACTCAACAATCCTATTTGTTGTTTGACCGGAATAAACACACACTGGCCCAGAGAGAGAAGAACTGCTGAAATGGAGACGTCCATACAAACTCCTTTTTGAGTTGGAGGGGTGTCATTTTATGTGTTCATGTGGGGGTAATATGGGGGGTGACACGTGGGAAAGCCAGCTTTACAGTTTTGTTGTAAATTTGGCTTGTCCTCACAAGGCTGCATGAATAATAATGCCAGTGGAAGGTCCTCATAAAAACAGTGAGTGAGTGTATGCTTGTGTTTATAGTTTAGTTGTTTTTTGTAGATTATTAATGACACTTTGTGAGAACATTTATCTAGTCCCCAATAAGGCTGCATTAATAATTATGTCCTTATAAGGATAGACATGTTTGTGTGGGTGTGTGTTTATAACTGTTGACTTTGTAGGGGCCACAAGGATATAAATACGACCTTTTTTTGTGGGGACATTTGACTTGTCTTACAAGGCTGCATTAATAATTATGGCAATAATAAAAATCCTAACGGATGATGATGTATAGGTGGGGTGGAACGTCTTCCAATCTTGGTTATCTTGGTGGGGACATTTGGTGGGTCCTTACAAACTTGTCTTTATAATTATACCAGTGGAATGTCCTCACAAGGAAAATTAGGCATGAGGGTGTATATGTTGATAGGGATTTCCTAGCCAACACTCGTGGTGAGGTGTCTGTCTAAGACTCAAAGCCTGAGGGAAATAAGTATTGCTCGAAGATATATAAGTGTATATTTATCTTCAGGAAGATCCCTTCTGTTTGTCAAAGTTTCCCTGCTTAGTTACTCCAAAACTTGTGTTTTGAGTATATTTATGTTAACTAACATGCATTACACATTGCTTTATGTTTGGCTTCAGCATATCATGACAAAGTAAAAACATCAAGTTAAGGTTTCAGGTGAAAAAAGTAGAGTCCTACAACAAAGTACTGAATCTAAGAAGAGAGACAACGGTGTCATTCTACTTAAGTAATTATCGCTTGAAACCTGTAGTTTCTTGACCAGTCTCACAACTCTGACTTGTGACTGGAAATGGATATTTGGAACAAAAATTTTCGGAACAAAGATTAAAACGACATCAAATATTTATTGGTTGCTATAATGAATGCTTCGGGCTGTTTTCCAAACCATGGAGTGACCTAAATACTATGTAGTGTAAGTTGCCGTTTGGTAATAGAAATATATAAAATTTAGCAAATGAGTACATCAGGGATGCAGTTCTGGGTTTAACTTTTGTTGTGAAAAAAATAGTAAAGCCTTTTGGTATTTTTCTTCATTATTATTATTATTTGCAATGATGCGCTTCAGGCACTTTCGGTTAGTTAGACGATTGTTTATTTTATAAACATTAGACATGTTTTTATTAAAGGGCTGTGAAATGTGTAGCATTTGAACGAGTTGATTTGTAGCTGTTTGGACCCCTAAATGGCATTAAAACCAATTTATTTAGATGACCGTGGGAATATGTAGAAATCACCATGTCTGATTAAGAAAAGGAAACGAGATTTTTGTTCCTATAGCGATACCACAGATAAATCGGGGGGGATTTCTCCGTCCCTCGCCAAATGTGCGTTTGCGATTATTATACATATTTTCTTATTGCTAGCAGATTGCAGTTTTTTTAATTCCAAGACGAAGACCCAGGTAAATTCAGTTCTCGTGAGAGGTGAACAGACCTGTCCTTAAGTTACAGCAGTAGCTTCAAACAAATGCTACATCAGCCTAATCAGCCAGCTGGGACTCATAAAACAGGGAAGAAGGGAGTGATCGAGGGAGAAAAGAGAAGAAAAGAAAAAGAAAGAACGGAGGAGACCTGCCGTGACCTGTTCTAGACATGAAGGTTGAACAACTGATGGTTTTCCAGTTAGACTCTAAAGTTGTGCATGTGCATGCATGTTGAAGTGACACGCTGGACCTGGCTGACTGAACAAGTGGGAAAAGTACACACACACACATACACACACACTTTCCCACACTAGACAAATTCTATGTTGCATGTTTGCCTGACAAACTTAAACACAGTCATGTTTCCTGGAACCAGAATCGAAGAACACTTCGTCCATTTATTAGGTGTGGATTACGTGGACCATCGACTCTTCTACAGAAAAGATAAGCATGCGATAATCCAGGGCTAAGTGTCAGTTGATACGCGAGCTTACTGCACGATGTGGAGGTTCATAACAGCCCGAGGTGAAGCAGAGAACATTAATGGTGTAACATTTTTGTACTTATTTTATATACAGCTCATTACATCTTAAATTCCGCTGCTTCAAATGAGAGATAAAGTTGTGCCATAAGATTACATTTACTTCAATATGAAGTTTTTTTGTTTGTTTTTTTACTTCCTCATTTGAATTCTTTCTTCTCCCGGTTTGTCAAATTTATCATATGCTCTAACCTGTTAATCAAAAAGATCACATTCACAATGTTACACCGCATGCAAAGATCTTCCATTTACCTCAGTAAGGTTATTAAAAAATGTTTCCAGTTGCTTTGTATGGAACTAGAACTCTGTTACTATGGTTAAAGCTGTTTAGAAGCAAACTACAAGCCAATCATCATCCAGTGTTCACGCTGACCAGGGAATAATATAATATAACCTTGCACCAAGGAACTTCTGTCTAAATTGTAGTGCTAGAAAATGAATCAAAACCTTTTGACCAATCAGAATTGAGAATCTGACAGGACATTGGCTGTAGTAGCAACATGGAGTTTGAAAATGATTAGTGTGGATTTAGATGTCTAAAATCTCTTAAAACATCTAAGCTTTAGATTTTTTACCAAAATATAACTTATTTAAACTCATCTAAAATAATATATTGTGGTGTTTTACATTCATTTATTTATTAATGCTGTAATGCTTTTGGTTCCTGAACTTTCACATTTGCTCCAAGATATTAGACTTTATTTTATCCTCGATTCTTATGACCAAATCAGGCTATTATATTATATTTATTATTGAGTTCTTATAGCTAAAAACTCAATAATATGTCTAAGTTCAGTGACTGTTTTTCACAGTGGGGCAAATCACTGGTCCTGAGCTGTGCCTCAAGGAGCCCATTATGAGCCCCACCGCTTTATTGAATATTATGCTAATCACTATGCTTGACTTTCCAACTTTCCTCAGCTTTAGTCGAATTCCAGCATTTTGGACATGAAAGCTTTGTGTGATTAGTGCTGCAGGTCTCGCTCTGTTTGACTCTGTTGCTTTGGCACTGATCTGTCGCTTCTGATTCAACCTGGGTTCTAACCATTCATTAGAAACCAGTTCGAACATGTACTTGGCCTTGACTTGGCCGTTCCTATGTGTTTGAGATCGTTCGAGCCGGATCAGACGCGTCTGCGAGCGTTTTTATGTGGTTAGTGTCTGTCTGTTTGTTTGCCAGCTTTGTCTCAGAAGCCCTTATCATTCATCTGCGTCAACACTGCTACTGTCATAATCTCGCTTTGAGGTCAAATTTCACCGCTCGAAACAATGATTATTGTTGGTTCTCTGGCTAGCGGCATAGACCTTTGTGTGCCTGAACAGGGTTGGTGTGACAAAGTGTGCGTGCTTACGCAGAGCAAGAGCGAGTACGTGGGACGAGCACCAAACACTTCAAGGTCGGCGCTTCTTTTTCTTGTTTTACCTCCAATTTGTTCGTGCCATGTACACGCTGCTGCGTATTCTCCCTGAACTCCTGTTTCTGAGCAGCTGTACCGCTGATTACTTTCCCACAAGGTGTCGGGTTTCCGCGTGCCGCCTTTAGCGCTAAAACGCGGCTAAAGGGTTCAGAACATCCAGCCTCGAGTACTTTTTTCGGTTATCGTGCATCGTACTTGCCGGTTCAGACTTGCCCTGGTGCATGGGGGTGTTGTATAAATTTGTACGTCTCTTTTCATTGGGACGCTATTGTCTTTCACCAGCGAGGACACGGGATCACTGCAGAGGAGCGGAATTTCACCTGCCGAAGTTCTCCGCCTGATCCTGGCGTCTTTCTAAAGAAGCTAATCTCGCTGTAGTACACATACTACCTGTTATTTTCAGACCTTAAATACAACATTCGAGAATGTAACCAAAGAGTTCTGGTTCTGGTGTAAATGTTTTGTCGCAATAAAAATGTATGAGGAACAAAATGCTTTGGTGGGTCGCTGTTATACAAATATAATAGTGACGATTCTTTGCAAATAGCTTTATGGCCCAGATGTTTCCATAACAACATATTAGAAGAAGAGGGCTTATATAATCCTGCTCATAGTTATATAGGTGATGCGTATACTTTAAGGTATATCTGATTCACTGCTCAGATTTGAGTCTTGTACAGGCAAATCAAAGGGGTCATTTACATTCAGTAATCCGTTTTAGCTGACCGCAGGGATTTCATGCAAAACATGGTGGAGAGAATTTGCATAGTAGTTGAAAGGTGCCGAATAGTAGTATTTTTGGGGGCAGGAAGGAGTTTTGAAGGGGTTTCAGGGCATTACACTTCTTATTAACATGCATCTCGAGTGATCCGATTGTAAAAGAAAGATAGAGGTAGCTGTTCACACCTTCATAACGATCACAGGGATTGAATAAATAAACCAACCCTATTTCACTTCCCTAAAACCCAAGCGAAACATGAGGCAGCATTTCATAATGTGACCCATCAGATGCTCAGATCAGTTACTGAAAAACAGTAAACATAAACACTCATTTCTATTGGCCAAGAGTGTGTATATATTAATTATTATAATTTGATTAATAAAAAAAATTGTCTGATTAATCGATTTTCAAAATAATTGCAGCCCTAAAAAGTGTTTATTCCAGTTGGGTTAGGGTCAGGGTCCTACCCTGTATGAAATAATTCTGCACAAAGTCCCAAATAATTCGCCAAATAGATTTTAAAATGAAAAACAAAACAAAAAACTGTATCATTGTTAAAATGCTTCTTTTTCTGATGTTTAACATCTTGACAATAAGTTTTAATATAATCTGCATTGTGCTGCTTCTACATGATTGCATTAATTTGCTGAGGGTTTTGTGGATCGTATTAAAGCAGAACAACTGTGGGATTATATTTCATTCATATAACAAACACAATGTCCAAGTTATGGAAAAATGCAGCCTGTGTGCATGACACAACGTGGCAGTACCTTCTTAATCCTGGATGAAAACCGCAAGCACTGGCAACACCGGTGTTTAAACCGTCGTTTGATCTTGTATGGACGCATTGCCATTCACTCTGGCGTCGTGTATCTGAGTCCACCTCCAAATGTCACCAGAGCGATTGCATTTCAACCCCTTCTGAACATGGGTCAAGTTCTCGTTCCTTTGCTCGGAGGTTGAACCTGCACTTTAGTGTTTTTAATAAATGAACAGCAGACGCGACTGTGATCTGTTCTACTGCTCAATTGACTTTTAGGATCAGTCACCAATCTAAAAGGGTTTGAAAAGGTATTCTAGACATTGCAGCTGCGTATGATGTTAGACAGATGTTTTTGCGAGGTGTTTTCGAGCTTTCCGAAGATGCACCGTCGCCGCAGCAGTGCTGACGTGCCTGAACAGGCTCCCGCTCATGTACGTGCAACAGCAAGGCGTTAGTTCGAGATTCACATCAGCAGCTCCTGCTCAGGCCAAGCTGATATGTTCTGCATGAGCTAACAATAAGAAAACACCCCCCACGCCTTCCTGTCAGGCTGAGAAAGAAAGCCAATGGTGAGAATTCCTTTTAATAATGGAGAAAATAGTTCAGACAGACACACAGACTTCACCTCTTGGTGAAGAAATCCAAATGAACCTATGCAGTGGCGGACCGTCAATGTTTTTTAATTAAGTTACATTTTTATTATTATTATTTTTAATTAATTATTATTACTAATATTATTATTAAACTTGAAAACATTCTCAACAGTGGCAGGAGTATAAAAAAGGAACTAGAGTTAGCGCAGTGTCACTGTAATTGGTGTACCGGAAATAAGGTTTGTTTTGAGCGTGTACAAAAAACGCTAAAGAATCCATAGTGCTAGCGTTAGCTGCTAACCAGGAAGTGGTGAAATTAAGTATGCTGAAATGAGTAGAACAGTTAAGTAGATCATCTCTAGAACCGAACCGTGAATTTTGTGTACCGTTACACCCCTAATATATGTAAAGTATATGTGTGGGTAAACTTCTTATATTTCTTTCCGTGAAAGAAGGAAGTGAGTTAACTTGTATAATCAGCACCCATCTGTGTTTATTAGGGTTGAGTTTTAATGACCGCATTGGCCACCTTCATGTATACAGTGACACAGTATTGGCTTTATATCCAGGACATAGCTCTCAAAATGTGTGTATACAAAGTCTGAATGAGAAGAGAAAGTGTGTATAAAGATATATAGTACGAGGTGTTTGTACAGTTTATGGCTACTTGGCCATGGATAAAGTATTGGATTTTTTTATTGCTTGGTTTTGTGTTTTATGGCACCCCCTTTATTATATCTAGTACTGTTTTTCCATGTATTTTCTTTTAATATGAGCATATAAAATATATATTCATTCACTTTAGATCTAGAGCCAATCCCAGGAACATCGATAGCACAGTGGGAATACATCCTGGAGGGAAAACTCCAGTCATATACACACACTTACTCCTCACCATGGACAATTTAGTATAGACACTCTACTACCCAGTATGTTTTTTCAGTAGGTGGAAGGATACCAGAGAACTCAGGGGAACCTTATGTGTATTGAGTGTCTATGTGAAACTCCATACATATGGTAACCCAAGCTCAGGATTGAAATCAGGAAACCTGGAGATGTAAGACAGCAAATCTACCCACTTGGCAACCTATTGCACACAAAGCATTCAGTAAAAGGTCTGGTTCGTTTGGTTACCACCAGCTTTCATACCAACTGACGTTGCAGATGACCAACCACACATTTCCTGTAGCTTACTAGCAAACACAAAGGTTTAACCTGTTGGATCATTACAAACTGTGTCAAAAATCATTTTTAAACATTGGAAGTGCTAATGCTGGGATTCTTTTCTTTGTTTTTTTTTTTTGTATGGAACAATTGACGATATCTGGCTTTGAAAATCTTACCATATAGCACTGTTTAACCAGCATATTGGGGTATGGGCCAATCAAACAGCAGCTTTCCTGATCCTGAAGCTTGTGGCCAGAAAAGTGTACAATAAGAATTGGTTTGGTGATGTTTTTGAAGGCTTTTAACAGATGCTCATGAAGACCAGCTGCTCTGATAACACAGAAAAAAGTGAAAAAGCAAAAAGACACCCTGGGATACCGGGAAAATTCTGCTGTATGTAGCATGAAAGTCCTCACAGTTCTTTTTTGCTAATTGACATATTACTGTATGCATGTGTGTATCTGAGAGTATCTGGATCCTGGTAGAAGCACCACATTATGGACGCTGATGAAAGCACTACATATGGCATCGCCTGCAACATGCACACAGCCATTTGCTAATATTACGCTACAGACGGGCGACAATTGAACTACTAAAACCTCGGGTCTGATGCGTAATGTACTGCCCAGCCAGTGTTTTGGATATAATATTATTTATAATCTAGAATTTGTTCTCTAGTCCAGTTGTACCCGGTCCGTGGGTTAATTGGTACTGGGCCGCAGAGAGAATACATAACTTATATTATTTCTGTTTTATTTGTTATTTCCGTTTTATTTATCTGATTCTGAGCGATGTTTGTTTTATTTTGTAAAATTCTCTGCCACATCTGTCTATGACTCACTCTTGATGCATGTCATGATGCCTCTGTCACATGTCTTACCTCCATCCGCTACCTTCTTAAAGCGGCTCCGGCCGCTAACACACAGTACGTTACCGCTAAAATTCAAACCCCCAAACTAGCAAAATGAGCAAAAAACAACACAGTGGATTAGAGTTTATTATTATATTTAGAAAATACCAGTTTTTATGCCGGTCGTATCATTTTATTTTGTTGTATTTATCCGCCACATCTTAAAGTCCGGTCCATGGTGCAAAAAAGGTTGGGGACCGCTGTTCTAGTCAACATTGAGCAACTGCATGGAGAAGAAAACCTATTCTTAGCCATTGCAATTAAATTTAAATTGCAAAAACACAGTAATAAAACAATAAGACCAGCATTAGTTGACAAGCATCAAAAGCAATGGTGATGTTGGACTTCATATCGAGAAGGACGCAAGTTCAAGTCCCAACACCACCACACTGCCGCTGCTGGGTCCTTGAGCAAGACCCAGTAACCCCCAACTGCAGAACTACGTAAATGAGATGACTCCTTTTTTTTTTGTTTGGTGTACAGATTTCCTCATTGTTTTACCTTTTGGCCTTTTCAAGTGTTTTTTTTTTTTCTCCAAACTGTATACTTGTCCTTACAAGGGCATTTGGCCCTGACATAGTTTTAACACACACACACACACACACACACACACACACACTACAACAGAAATCCCGAAAGCCAGGCTTGTTGTGCAGGCCCTTACAGCCCAGTTGACGTTATTCCCTCCTGTGACCTGTGAATGCTTTGCAAAAACACTCAGAGCAGCTCAGGGATTCCATCAGGCTTAAAGTTTTTTTTACTTATCACAGACAACGACACACACACACACACACACACATACACACACACACACGGAGCATGATGGTACTGGGGCACCGGAGCTTAATCATTTCCTCTACATGCCGCAGAACGACTTTTCTCAAGGCAGCTGTAGCTAATATGGCTCCTACAAGACCGGTTCTAATTACAGTCGGCAGTTTGTAGCCGAGGCTACACCAACACCGGGTGCATATTTTTGGAGCAAACACAACACCAATGATTAGCAGTCCTCTTGGAGATTCTCTCTTTTTTGTCCGCTTTAAGTTCCAGGTTTCCTACGGGTTGGAACCCAATTGTGGAGGAAGGTAGAAATCCAGGAAGAGTTCTTCAAACCACAGCTACAGTCAGAATCCATTACCGCTAGACCACGACTAAATTTGGCATTTGGCACATATTAGCCATGCACTACAACAACTGCTGTCTCAAGTCTTTTTTTTTTGCCAGATTATTTTTCTGGGAAGTTCAAATTAGCCATGGATATTTAAATTTTTTTTTCAGGGAAAAATGGAAAATCCCATTAGGTGAAGTTTGAAAGTGGAGAAACAGTTCTCAATTGATGATTCGATAGGCTGTGAACCTAAAAAAAAGAGGTTTTTGAGGAAAGTGTGTGTTTTGTTCCCTGTAGGGAGGGTACATCCACAGCTGGAGCAAGACTGGGAGAATGTTAAACTCTTAAACATGTTTAAGACACTGCCGAGTGCCAGGAGGAACTTGTAGGAAAGAAAGTTTCGAACAAAAAGACGAAAGAGAGCGGAAAGAGTGAGGGGAGGAAGAAAACAATGTACTAATATTTTTTATAGTGTAATTCTTCTCCCATTGCTTTTGTGTTCCTAAATCTCTGGATATTTGACCGGACCTTTCTGAGTGTTGAGTCTGTCTGTCTGTCTCTTTTTTGAACATCCCATTCCACATATAGTCCCAATTTGCTGCTGTTATAACTTCCAATCTTCTGGGAAGATGTTCCACTAGATTTTGGAGTGTGCTTGTGGAGATTCATTTAATCAGCCACAAGGGTGTTAAAGTTCTAATTCATCCCAAAGCTGTTCACTGGGGTTGAGGTCAGCACTCCAAAGCTCAAAACATCTAAATCAGATCTTCATGGAGATGGCTTTGCGCACAGGGACACCTTGTTCATGCTGGAACAGGTTTAGTTCTCCGAGTTCACATAAAGGAAATATGTCATTTTACCACATCCTAAGACATCATATACAATTGTGTGCCTTCAAACATGTGGTAACAGTTTGGGGAAGAACCACATATGGCTGGAAAAAGTCAGGTGTCCCAATACTTTTGTCCATACGATGAATATCGGCCTTTCATATCTCTCTCACTTTATCCTCCTCTTTGTGTTCCGAGGTATTTCTGGAACCCAATGAAAAAGAGGAATCTGAACTGTTTGCCCTTAAAAGGGATGTCTGGGTCAGCTGGGTGGAAACTCGCCTGTTATTAATGTCTTTAATGTTACATTCGCTCTTTCTCTCTCTCTCTCTCTTTCTCTCCCCCTTTCCCGCCTCCCTCTTTCCCTCCCTCGTTCTGTCGTGTGTGTGTTTTTTTAAGCAAGGCTCAGAACACAGGAATGTTACGGGTTAGAGAGCCGTCCTTCGTTGGACTCTGTCTTCACAGGGCATTTTTGGCATTTCTTTTTTAGGACATGGATCAGTTTTGCCTAAAGCTACTTCTCTTTTCTTTTCCCCGCACCCTCCCATCTTCCCTTCCTTCCTTTTCTCTCGCTCTTTCACAAGGGAAATGACGATAGAGGATGGGTACGTGCGCCGCGAGTCTTCGCAGGTCATGCTCTATAGCAGTGAGTAAACTTGAAGGCAGCTCAAGGGCAGGTTCTGAGCATGACATCACAGAGTTTCCCCCTTCTGTTTTTATTTTTTATTTTAAAGTGCGGTTATGGAGATCTTCATTTCGGAGTGCGATCATTGAGGAAACGCATGTGTGTGTCCTCACTGCAAGTTGAGACTGTGAGAGTCACAGACGGGTGAAAAGGACATCAGGATGAGGAGATGTGTACAAAGACATCAACACACTTCCTGACTTCTCAGATTTTCATTAAAAAGTCATCAAGGGTCAGGGAATGATGAAGGTGAGGTGACGAGGCCTGGGGTGCACTCAGCGATCCAATTTACCCCATTCAATAGGGTTGAGTTCAGAGCTGTATAGCAGGCCACTCAAGATCTTCCACTGCAACCCAAATAAAGCATATCTTCATGAAGGGGTTTGTGCACAGGGACACTGGTTCTATGGTGGTCGTTCTTAGTTATCGTCACGTTATTAAATCAGTGATCTACTGTACATCTTCATCCGTCCTCACACTTCTATTATATTAATGTAAGTGAAGTTCTTGGACTTAAGGTTAATACCTACCGGTATTACTGCATGTGTGCAAGACCGAGGAATATGTCCTTATTATTTTCTAAAGCTCATTTCTAAGTTTCTTTGACTAAACTGTAACACTGTTGCCAAGAAAAATAAAAAAGCACGAGTTTTGGAAACCTGTCTGTGCTTATATGATTTCTGTTGCAACTGGAGTTAGCGAGCTCTCCCTTCACCCAGACTCAACGCGTTACAACGGCAATTTTTTTTTTTTTTTTTTTCGTTCTCGTTAGGAAATTTTATTGGTCTAATGTTATGGGGTTCAGTTTTTTGGCTTGAAGTTTGTGAAACCGGGAAAAACACAGGAAAAATTCATAAATAAGCCGCTTCGTTGATTAAGCCTCGGGGTTCAAAACGTGGGGAAAAAGTAGCGGCTTATAGTCCGAAAAATACGGTAGATTTGTAGACCAGTGACTTAAGTAACATTTAATTTAAGTAACAGTACAGTAATATTTTATTACTCTTTCCACCTCTGTGCATGTTGTTTTGGTAGACTGAATAAGCGATTACTTTCTGACCAATCGGAATTGAAGATTAGTTGGTGCTGGGTTTTAAATATTTAGTCCTTTTCTTATACTGTCTTTCTTTGCGTATAGTATTTCCATCCCTTTGAATAATTTCTGTTGTAATGTTTAGACTTATTGACCTGTTTGAAGGAATGACCCGTGCATCGACACCACCCTGCTCTCAGCCCTCGGCAGACCGGCCTATCGGGAAGGTTAGCGACCAAAACAATGCGAAATATTCAACACTCATAGAAGTGCTAATCCTCAGGGGAGACGAAACTATGCAAGGGCAGTTACTGAGCTTCACCTAATCTGTTTAGTTCATCTCTGCCATTTCTAGCAGCTCCTCAGACTGCGTAATGTTATCCGCCGTAGATTCAGCGATAATCGAAAAGTAAAAGTCGGACGCGGGACGAACGCTGGAGCAGCGATTAGTGGAATGGGGGTTTTCGCCTCTAGATGAGAGCAGAAATACTTCGGAGCTCGATAAGCACCAGATACACTTCAAGGGCTATGATTATCTCCAGGAAATGATTTGGTGTCTGTGTGTATGTTTTTAAGAGGAAGGCAAACTTCTTTGTCCCAGACGAACTCTGTGTCTCTCTCTCTTTCTCTCTCTGGTTCTCTCTCTTGTTTTTTTCCCTTACGCTCAGCTTTGGAGCATATTTAATCTACTGTCAGAAATATGGGAGATTTGCCATAAAAGCAAACAGTGAGACAAATGCCCTCTTAGTGAGGTCATAGATATTGTGACTGTGGCTCATGGATTCGGTCTAGGCCTCAAGTCTTCGAAGAGGTGGGTGAGCTGTGTTTTTCTGTGACCTTACTTGGGGTTCTTGGGTATTTTTGGAGGAAGAGTGGTGACTCTTGATTTTTTTTTTTTTTTGGAGGGTTTTTTTTTTCGCTCATAAAAGAAAGAAAAACACGAACCTAAAAGGAGCTGAGCTGGAACGAGAACGTTGCGCAGACACCTGAATCAACATCACCAACCTGGCTTTTATAAATCCACTTCCGCCGTTAGCCCACCTCGTTTTCAGTGTAGCTGGAGGGTAGAGCTCCACGCGTAAACACTTAGGGAAACAGGATATGGAGTAGGACCAGTGCCTATCCAAACTCCACACGAAAGCGTGTCCTTGCTCTGTATTTCCAGATGATTCTGCTTATGGCTTCCGAACCAAAGTGCAGAGGTAGATCAAGGTCCTACCGTGTATACAGTCCTCGGGGGGGGGGTTTATATGATTGTCAGCTTATGTTTAAAGATTGATGTAAATGTGTGAACTTAACTCATTCATACACCATACGAGGCTCATATTACCAATGCTGTATGTGAAAGTACAATATATGTCTATTTCATGTGTTACTCAGAGTTACGATGGTTCGCCTTATCAATCTTATGATATTTTTATGATGTTAAATTTAATTTAGTAACAAACTAAACTTAGCAGCATATGCACCCCCCTTCACTCGTGAACTGCTACATGCTCGCTGCTACATACATATACACTGTACATACTGTATATACTTTATATTGTACGGTATTGTAAATTACAGTTTTGCTAAATTATTTACTGTTATTTGTTAAATTATTCCATTTTAATTATGAATGTTTTGCGCATTAAACAGCTAAAAGAAATCCATAACTCTAGCGTTAGCCGCTAACCAGGAAGTGGCTAACGCTAGCGCTATGGATTCTTTAGAGTTTTATGTACAGCTTTAAGAATTTCTCTTAAAAGGAAGAAATTTTGATAATTCCACAAATAAAGGGAGTAAATGAATAAAGGATGGAAGGAATGAAGCTATTTGTTAATCTTGTTATCTTGTAATTAGATTATAGCTTTAGAAAAATAACATTTGACACACTTACATACATCTGTATAAACCAAATGGGGTCTAACAAATGTAAAATATTTCATTTAATATTTCTATTTATTTTATTTGATTAAAATCGGTTTAATCTTTGTTAATTTAATCAAAACAAGAAAGTGTATTGCATTAATTTGATTTATTATATAAACATATTAATAATAAACTGAGTTAATAAAAAAGTTTTTTGTACCGTCACACCCGTTATTTTATTTTATTTGTGTGTGTGTGTGTGTGTGTGTGTGTGTGTGTGTGTGTGTGTGTGTGTGTGTGTGTATGTATGTATGTATATATATATATATATATATATATATATATATATATATATATATATATATATATAATTGATTTGTTGTTTATTTATTTACACAAACAGCGATCCAGGTTTCCATCCTTTGGTTACGATACATGTTCAGTGTATTACGGGGCTCTGCTCAGGGCCCCAGCAATGACTGTTTGGTGGTGCTGGGATTTTAACTTATAACTAAACATTGAGCTCCCAATTCCACAAGTGGGAGTGTTTATATTTTTTCAGATAAGATGCAAATATACTGGATGTGTATCATGTGGGTGGCTACCTTTCCGATTTGGCTCACAGAGCAATCTTCACAGTCAAAGTGTATAAATGAAACAACATCCAATAAATCCACATCACCTGGCTGTTCGACTCATAATTCCTATCAGTGCATCTTTATGTGCTAGTTCTTTGATACAGTCATTCAGGACTATAGCTTTGCCACTTTCTACAACCCTCCCAGTTCCTTCCACTTGTCTGAGTGTTTGATTATGGGTGGAAAGCGCTTTTCATTGTGCAAAGTTTCCGGATCTTAATATCGACTGCTTCCACTTCCTTTAAAAGATTCTTACCACTGAGCCTCTTGATGATGCCTTGCTTTGCACTGAAGTTTGAATTTTGGTTCTTTGTATGAACCAGGAATTCTGTGTTAGCGTTAATGTAGTGGAAAGAAAACCTCTTTTCAGAAGAACATTAGGAACAGACCATGCCTAAGCCTAGACGTAAACTATTCCAGACAATCCTGTGAAACACTCCTTCACAGTTTTTATTTATTTATTTATTTTTTTTTTTTTGTGAAATAATTTCTTTGTGTTTGTCTCAGTCTTAGTGTGTCTGTGTGTGTGTGTGTGTGTGTGTGTGTGTGTGTGTGTGTGTGTGTGTGTGTGTGTGTGTGTGTGTGTGTGTGTGTGTGTTTGTTTGTGTATATCTGAGCAACTTGCTTTCTTACGTATCTGATAAAACACATGAAATTTTGTTACGAAAAAAATGATTTCCTGTAAAAATGACCAATTTAACTATTTACAAGGTAAATAAATCAGATGCTGCTGAATCACAAGAAACACACTGAAAACCAAACCAACCTGGTCAGAGAAAGTTTATTATCCAATTATTGAAATATTTGTGGAAAGACAATCCTTTGGACGTTAGACAGTACACACGATCAGTGGTGAAATCTAATCTCGACCAAACACTTGACTGTTTTTATGTTGATGTTTCCAAAAAGGCTGCTTAAAAAAAAGGGCAAATTCTTGGAGGTTCATAACTTCAAACTGTCAGTCATATCATTACTGTATCTCAATAACTGTTTCTTCTAGCAGTTAGCTTTCATCACACACCTCAACACTTTAATAACAGGTTACCGCTGGACCGCTTTTTTATTTACCGTTTTCTTCTTGGAGTGAGGAGAGCTTTAGGTTCTCGACACTAAATATATATATAAGTTATAAAGGGGCTTACTGAACCACATGGCTAGACTTTGCGTCTTTGTTTTTGGGTTTGGAACGACAAGTAAATCTATTCATATTTTACATTCGCATGTCAAGATGGCAGGGAAACAAATATCCTGCAAAAAAAAAAACCTGGACCATTATTGTATTTCTTTCTTTGAGAAGCTTTTTCAATTGGAGACCTTATAGTCATACTGAGAGATTGACTGAACCTTTGAAGTCAGAAAAAAACCGCTTGGCATTTGTTAAAATGACAAGGTCCATCCAGGAAACTGACAATGGATGATCATCTGGGATGGATGGCCTGTCATCTGAAATCTATTGAAACATATTCGGGGAGCATTTATCCAATGTACTGCTAAAGTCCTTTAATCATAGATCACTTCCCTTGGACTGTTGCAGGACAGATCTGGGGTTTCAACTCCAAAAAAGAGAAATAGTGGAATTCTATTCTTCAGAATTCCTGGCTTGTTAGGAAGTTGGTGTCAAAATCTAGGGTCAGTCTCGATGCGGTAACACTGGAGGGGATAATGTTAAGTTCCTCGCTCAAGGGTTTAACAATGGCAGCTTGGTTTAAATGATGTTGCTATGGTTAAATCCTTCTGACCAGTGAGCCAGGGCATTAACTTCCTATCAGGGAATTGAACCCTGGTCTTCACCAGAGACAGTGAATAAACATTTAACATTCTATCACTGAATCAAGAAGAAGCTTTTGATGGAGTATATCACGTGTATCAGTTCAGAACACTAGAGGCCTTTGGTCTGTGTTTTTCATTAAACTCTTACACAACACTATAGGGTATGCTCAAAATCACCAGCTCTCTAACAAGACTTCTCTTTCACTCAGGGTATATAAAAGGCGGTCCCTTTTCCAGACTAATGTCCACAGTCTCTGAGTCTTTACTGGTCTCTGGATACATCTTCATGGCTTCACAATTCTTAACTTTTCAGAGATAAAGCCTGTAAAATTCAATTTAATCCACTTGGAATTTTTTTTTTTTTAGCTCAATCCAGTGCTTGGGGTGGGGGGTGGGGGTTGTGGAGAGCTTGAAATGAAGACCATAGCGGAGGAGAAGGATTAGTTGCATCAACTGTCCTAGAAAGAATGGACTAGTAATCAAATCTGGATCTGTCAGAATCAATCATGGCATATTCTACCAGTCTTGGATCCTCCTGATTAGTTTGATTTTTACAAGACTTTTACAGTTTTACAGTATAGTTGTTCCATAGTCAAGAACAGGGTCATGGAAAGGGGAACCCAGGATTGAATAAAACTCTGTTGAATACATGTACATCTTTTATATACTATAGCTTGGAGATTTTTTTTTTTTTAGATCTAGTGCGAGAAAGCATGCATAATAACCTTCTTGAATTGCCATCAGTTACATATCAAACCAGTAGAAGTAAATGCATTACACGCTCTTGGACTCAGATCAGACCAAAGTAATGACCAAATTGAGAACTCACCTTTCAGTTCCAGGGGAGGGATAATGCAGATGACTGTATGACCCCCCTTTACCTTGAAAGATCTAGAGATTGGCAGTGAGGGTCACGTTTTAATGCATGCATACATACAGCTTGGCAAACAAAATGGCAAATAGGATTTTAAGTAACCGTGTTTAAATTTTCAGGATGATTACGCTCCCCACCTTACGAACGAGTTACCTTCCGAACTAATTTTTCTTTCGGCTTCTACCATTAGGGGTCGCCACAGCGGATCCGAACGACCATGAATTTGTTCGTAAGTTGTTTGTGTTCGTTATTTGACTACGCATATCTCCTAATGATGGAAGAGCTACAAATGCTATCCACCACTAAAATATACTAAAACAAATCAAAGTATTGTCTTACTGTAATGTGTATATTGCTTCTTTTTGTAACTCTTTGTTTACCCTGTGTTTTATGTGTTTTTATTTTACTATTTTTTACTATTTTTCTTTGATTTGATTCTAGACTACATGCATCTTACTTATTCTTTTATTGTGCACATGCTTTGGCAATACAGTTGAACAATATTTGTCACACTAATAAAGCACTCTGGAATGGAAATCTATATATCATTCTGGGACATCTGTCTCTCTCTTTCTCACACCTTCTCTGGGATCATCTCAAAGTCTTCTAGATTCCTCCAGCAGACTATTTTCTTTGTGATCACTAAAAATATAGTCAAATGCAGTGGTATAAACACACACACACTTTCCCCTCTCCTCCTGCCCTTCACCCCTTTTCCTCCTGCTCTCCCCCCTTTATTTCTCCATTCAACAGTGTGACCAATCTATGGTGTAGCTATGGACATTTTCAACACTGTGTGTGTGTGTGTGTGTGTGTGTGTGTGCTGAAGTGCAAATCTTTCATTCTCACATCCTAGTTCTCATCCATCTCATCTTTCCCAAACACACACAATTTCCTTCTCTGTCTTTCTTCCTCTTTCTTTCTCTCTCCCCTTCTGCTCACTCATGCCATGTTCAGTTATTGTTAGAGGCCGGTCTTAAAGGACGTAAGAATTCCAGTGAGAAGAGAACAGGAATGCTTGGTAAACCACACACTGGATTTTGGACTAGATTTTCCCCCTTGCTCATATTCCGTGTGTGTGTGTGTGTGTGTGTGTGTGTGTGTGTGTGTGTGTGTGTGTTCAAGAGAGAGAGAGAGAAAGAAAGAAAGAAAGAAAGAAAGTGTGGAAGCCGGACAGAGAAACTGATGCATTTGTATGAGAATTTGTTCTGTTTCTGTATCTCTGACTGTGTCTGTGTTTGTTTTCTTCTTGTGTGTGTGTGTGTGTGTGTGTGTGTGTGTGTGTGTGTGTGTGTGTGTCTTTCTGTTTCTGTATGCCTTTCATGTTTTTTGTGTGTATCTGAGAGGGATACATTTATTTGTAGAATAGTGTGTGTGTGTGTGTGTGTGTGTGTGTGGTTGTATAAATGCTTCATGCAGCATGCATTTCTGTGACCATTTTAATTTCAAATATCAATAAATAAATATAAAAGAGGCAAAATTAAACCCTTTAACACAGCACACGTTTATTCACGACGTCCTTTCAATCACACTACACATTTGTTTTACTGATGCGCCAAGTCTCAAATCAAGCACCAAAATCCACCATGATGCGCACATCCGGCAATTAATACCGCCCGTGTGGAAACATAGCGAAAGTTTATTTATGTGTATTAATTCATTAATAATAAACATACAAACAGAGGAGTATTTAGGAGTATTAAAAACTGAAAGTGTATTAATTTAAGGTACATTTAGGACAGATAAAAATGTGAATATGAATTTCCATTTATATATATAAATGGAAAATCATGCTCCACACACATGTATACACACACCTGTATTCAATTTCGATTCCAGTTCGTATCAGTGTCCGATCTGAAACACGTGCGAATTAAACGGGTGTAACCGAGTCCATATGCTATTGTGAGTCACTCCTCTTACATAGCTCAGTGTCTCTGATCATATTTATGTTTATTACACAGGACATAGCGTCTTTGTGTGTATCACACTGTGAAACAATGTCATATGTCCTGTACCACTTCCTCTTTTCCACTTCACTCGAAATATCATTCACGGCCGACCGAACCGGAGCCGGACATTTCCACACTAACGCATCTGATTTGTTTCACTTTTAGAAATCTAAAATATTTTTTTAATGCATCATAAATCTTTCATAATGCTTGCGTAACCTTTTGGTGCTGATGTATTTTGGGGGAAACTCCACCCTGATGATGAGTCAGTGTCAGTATGGGTTCTACCTCTCCCTTTCTCATGTTCAGAAAATACTTATGAAGGTGAGATGGCAAAAAAAAAGATTCTATCACGATACTTTTTATTATACAATGATGTCTAGCTACAGTGGGTTGGTTCTTGGTGACTGTAGGCATTAGTATTTCAGAAAGACTGTGTGGGATAAATGTTTTAAACACACTGGGTAAATAACGAATCTTCACAAATGTGATGAGCAGAAAAGCATCTTAGAATAAGCTCTTGATCTTCTCGGTTGGCTGCGTTCTTTGTTTTGTTGCATTTCCTGTTTTGGCTGATGGGAATGGAACCTAGTGTGGTGTTTTGGTATCGTAGCTTCAAGATTCAACGCTTTTAAGATGCTTTTTTACCTCAGAACAGATGTAAGGAGAGGTTATTTTTGGAGGTCGGCCGTGGATTTGACCATTATCAATAGCTACGTTGGATCGTACACGCCGTTAACCTAGTTTTTAAAATGGATACTGGATTAAAAAAATATATAAACATTGCGCTCGATGTAAAATAGTACTGGACTTTATTACAAAAATGAAAAAAACATTACGGAATCATGAAAATGTGCTAAATGAAATAAATACGAATATATTAATTAATAAATATAATCTCTAAAGAATCATTTATGAATACATACAGCGCTCTTCGTGCAGCGCGTTCTCGCACGTAAAAATGAACAGCATGTTGCATTAGTGATTTGCCTCTAGAGGCCGCTCTCGTAATGACAGCGGACCGGAAGCCGGAAAAACTATTGTTTCTATTGTCGGTATTGATTTTTGCCGAATCTTTTTCCTCACCATTTTATTTAAACTCTAGACTTCTTGACATCTGAAAATCCCAGTAAATCTGCTGTTTTTGAAATATTGAAACCAGCACCAACAATAAATCCATGCTCAAAGTCTGTAAGATGTTTAATGTGAACATTAAGTGAAGCTTTTAGTCTGATTTGCGCTTCCATTCCTGCGTCACTCTTTTTCAGTCTACCTCATTCTACCCCTTTTCTTTTTTTTCTCCAGACCTTTTTCCTCTTACCCTCAGTGTACATGACCCCCACATTGTGTGTGTGTGTGTGTGTGAGGTTTTTATCTGCTCTGCCGTATCTATGGCTCCACTTGGCTGTTTGTTCTCAACTCATGCCAACCAGATGGATTTAAGAGAACAAGCTTTTCTCTTTTTTGACCATATAAGGACTCTGGACAGACAAATCTGAGTTTTAGGGCAGGCACGTGCAGCCTTGCCCACTCCTGAATCGTCCCTCCACCTTCTCTTTCTTTTTCTCTGGAAAAGAAAGAAAAGCTGTCTGTGTGTAATTGTGTATATGTGTGTGTTTAAATCAAATGCCACAGACATGATGGCGAATCCTGATAGCTTGTCCAGGGAACGTCCAGCATTTCTGCCTTCCCTAGGCCCCCAGATCTTTCGCATCCACTGACTCGCAGAATCGGATCTGATCCAAGTTGACATCTCGATGACGACGCTGCTGAAGTCCGCTCGTCATGTTAAATGTTTGTGTGCAGGGCAGGTAGCAGGGCGTGATATCATGTTCTACACGCCATGCTCAAGCAATTTGGTAAGGGCAGGTTTTTCCAGAGTGCCTGAATGAGATCGTATTATTATTCAGCGCTTCTGTAGGTTTCATAGCTTCATACATTACTCACACCTTTGTTTTCTTTCGACTCGTGTTTGTGTCTCTCATCATCACGTGTGGAATTAATCGGGGCGTTCCTTTACATATTCCACAACCCCTGACGCTGATCTGGCGCCCCTGGACACAGGAAATCTCTTGCAAAATAGCACAGAAAGAAAAAAAAAATCTGTGTGAAGAGTAAAAGCGGAGGAGAAGCAGATTTGGATAGAACATGACCTCTAATTCTTTCTATTTGTCTACAAGCCTACTGGAATGGTATTTATTTTCCACACTGGGTGGAATAATTGTTACCAGAGTAGCTGGTATCTGGTAGGGTAATTATAGTTTTATGTCTCCATTAGGATACATAACCTTTTTTTTTTTTTAACGCTTAGTGAGCTTGGTGGGGTTTTGATACACTATATAGGCGAAAGTATTGAGACTCACCTATTCATTATTCAATTCAGGTGTTTCAGTCAGACCCATTGTATAAATTCAAACATTTAGCTTTGCAGTGTGCATTCATAAACAGGGTGGTTCTGAAGAGCTCGTTGAATTTAAACGTCATACTATGATTTGGCACAAAGTACCACGCCAAGCTTCGGATGGAATGATGAGCTGTACTCAGTTTAGAGTCGAATCACGGTTCTCTGTTTGACAGTTTAATAGGCCGGTCTGGGTTTCCAATGATTGCAAATCATAACGTTTTACGCATACCAAGACATTTTGGACAATGCTATGCCTCACACAATTTGAAGAAGGCTCTTTTATATTCCAGCATGGGCCATAAAGACACATGTGGAAGAACTTGACTGGCTCCCACAGCCAAAATAATTAAATAAATAAAAATAAATAGCTACTTGAGCTAGAGCCGGTGATTACTATTGTGTAAATACCATGATAAAAATCATAGTGTGATATAATTTCTCTTTATATAATTCCTGTGTGTGTGTGTGTGTGTGTGTGTGTGTGTGTGTGTGTGTGTGTGTGTGTGTTGGGACTGACTATGCTGAAAGCTATATTAACACTTTAAACCTCACTTGTGCTCTGTTCTGATCTCTTTTTTTATTGCCTTGTCCAATGTTTTCTATTTTTTTAAGTAATGTAGGGAAAAGACGTGTTATTTTATTTCTTTACAGAAACGCCACCAAAAGAACACGACCCTGACCACTTTCATTCCACGTTTCTCTTGTTCCGTACTGCACCGCAAAATCCGAACATGTAACGTAGACGATTTTGCCTCATTAAATATCACTGCCGTAAATCCAGAAGGCCCAGATTCATTGAAATCAGCTACCAAATATGAACAAAAACGTTCTGCTTTTTTAACATCCCATTCCACATTAAGTCCTCATTTGCTTACAATAACTTGCTTGTGGAGATTTGTGCTCATTCACACTCATCTTCCACTCCAATCCATATAAAGCATGTCTTCATGGAGCTGGCTTTGTGCATTGTCATGCTGGAACAGGTTTGGGTCTTCTAGTTCAAGTGAATGGAAATTGTAATGCTAATGCATCCGAAGATGTTCTGTACAATTGTGTGCCTTCAACAGTTTGGGGAAAAACCACAAAATTCTGGGAAAGCCATGTGTACCAGTACTTTCGGATATATAATGTAAATCACATAAACAAGTTTTGCCTACTTTTCTGTTTAAACTTCATTACTAGCTCTTTCATCTTCCCAATTGACCTCCATGTATGACCTCAGCATCCCACAATGCAGTGTGCACCCGGAAACAGCACTGGGATCACTACACACATCTCGGATCGTATTTTAATTATTACATGTAGTCTGAAACCAGCTCAAATTCAGTCAACAATAAGGTTGTGAGAAATCTTTAAGTAGATACTCTTATCCATAGCCACTAACAGTTACCTTTATTTATACAACTGAGCAGTTTTGGGAGTTGAACTAACGACCTTACTGCTTAACCTCAGTCATAATACCTGAGCTACCACTTGATCTCTGTTTGATCACCAACAATAAACATTCAGCTCCAGACAACAAGTTGGCACCAAATTCGCGAAATCGCAAATATAATTAGCCATAATATGAACTTAACCAAACCCTGATGACGTTAAGGCTGCGAGGAGTTTAAGTCCTACATGTATGACTAACCACATGCTCAATAGTTTGAGGTTTATTTTTCCTTCCCCCCCCAACATGAAAAAGAGAACAAATGTTCACGCTGTCAGACCTCGAGAGTCTCCAAGTCTGTACGTTGATGACTAAGGAGGCATGGCATGACTCTTAATTATGTTTATTCATGATGAGGTCTGGGGAAAAAAAACCCAATGAATTCCCCATTAATCAATTTTCAACACTTCTAATCTGAAGTCGTTACACGAATAACTGATCGAGTTCAAAATGTCCAGTGTACTAATAATAATTAAAAACATTTTAAATACTCAAATTAATCAAATGTTATTTCTCTTCTTTTTTTTTTTCTTTTCAGCATAACATGGAAAGATCACTGCTGATGGAGATCGATTTGCTCGTTTGAAAGAATGCATCCTTCCACAGTAGGTTTCAATTTTATATTCCCAATAAACACTGATTAAACACAATTCCGGCATGTAACGGCATGATATTCCATATCCAGTATATCCAGCACCACCAGGCTGCCCTGCTGGGCCCTTGAGCAAGGCCCTTAACCTTCACCTGTACATCCAAATGCTATAAATGTAAATGGTGCTTATCTAGCTAGCTCACCTTCATTTGTAAGTTCCTGTTTAAAAGGTTGCTCAAGGTAACCTTCATCTTTTTCTCAAAAAGTACACTACATGCACAAAAAGTTTGTGGACACCTGACTATATGATTCTCGTGTTCTTTTTAAACATCCACATTTAGTCCCTATTTGCTGTTATAATAACCTCCAATCTTCTGGAAAAGCGTTCCACTAAATATTTAAGATATGTGAGGTGTGGAGGCCCGGGGTGTAGTCAGCGTTCCAGTTCATCTTAAAGGTGTTCCTAGAACATCCATTATTTGCAGTCTGAATTTGTGACCATTGCGAAAACCCAGCCGAGTGCGACGTGAGGTGGAGGAGAGAGGGGGCGGAGCTTCTCAGAAGCATCTGTAAATTATCATAGAGTTTAAAACACTGTGCTTGTCTCTGATTGATGAGGTTTTTGTAGAGCTCCTGCACAAAATACGTAACGATGGACAACTTGGTTAATGTAATAAACACCACTGGATGCACAGTGGATGGAATATTTGTATTTATTTATTTTTTAAACGTCATTATGGGGACCACACGTCCTCACAAAGATAATGTCGAAGAATTCTAGCCTTGTGGGGACGTTGGACTGGTAAGAAATGCCATACGAATGCGAATTTGTTTTTGTGAGTTACTGTGCGCGTGTTTGTGCGAGAGAATAAGGAAGGAAATACCGTGCGAGTTTTAAGGCTTTCTGTCTGAACCTTTTGTGAATTCGCTTCCTGTGTACACTTAAACCCGGAGCCATGGTCTCCCAGTCTTCCATACACACAAGATGCTTTGAGTTGGTCATGAGGGCTGTTTCTCACATCCAGCACCACTGGTTGGTAGTTTATTGTGCTGGATCAAGTGCTATTTTATAAGCTGCTCCTCACTGGTCATGCAACAATAGATTTGGCAATTTGTGTCACATGAGCAGCATCAAAAGATGTGCTTGGCTGAGATCATATGTCTCAGAGGAAGCACATGATCACCTTCGTCCAAATTCCTAGCCGGTGTATGATAAGAGACAGTTAGCTAATAGTTGGGACAAGGGGCGGGGGCAGTCTAGTGTCCCCTTTGAATAAAGTTTGTCAAAATATCAACTAGTCTCAGTGCCAGTGTTTTGTCTCTAACTAGCATATTTGTGTACCAAGCAGCCCTGAAATCATGAAATCTGATTGTTCTAGAATACTGATTTGTTATTGGTGCTCTTAATTTTGTGTGAGTGGAGAATGTCGGGGTTTGAAGAATTTTAAGATCTTACAGTCCTGTATGCGTATGGATGCATCCTGATTCATCCTGACGCCCTATTTCTGGTTGGAGTTCTCTTCATTTGGCAACCCCTTGCTGCAGCTAAGGAAGGCTCCACGTGAACAGCCTGAAGATCCATAAGATTACTTAAGTTGAATTTGGACTATTTTGTACTAAAGTTTTTTCTGCTCAAGCATCAGTGAACAGTCGATCATCTCAATGATACTGGACCTATAATGGATGTACATTCGGTGCCACTCAGATGAGAATGGGTTCCTTTTAAGTGTGGTTCCTCTCCGAGTTTCTTTTTAATGAAGTCTCAGAGTTTTTCCTTGCCACTGTCACACTTGTCACTGGTGTTAGGAATGAAATTCTGGGTTCTAATTTATAATGCATAATATATTGAATTCTGTAAAGCTGCTAAGTCCAATGTCCATTGCTAAAAGCACTATACAAATTGAATTAAATTGAATGGATAGTTGATGATGAAGGAAGGAGGGATGACACTACCTAGACTCTGGTCCTTCTTAATCAGAAACATCCATTGCTCTAAAAGTTTAAAGGGGGTATGCTTCTGATGCTGGAATGGATTTTGTTTTCCATTGTGTTTGTCAGGATGTAGACCAGAAATTCCCCAGCACTAACAAAGGGTTTTGCTATGTCACATATGTTCTCTCCAGTTTATAGTTCCCCAGTTTTTTTTTTTTTTTTGACAGATTTTTTTATTATTATTCACCAATTGAGAAAATGTCTTTGTCACTCTCTTTTTCCCTGTGTTTGTTTTTTCCCCAACTACATTTCCCCTCTCCTCAGTGGATGTTGTATTCTGTTGTTGATAGAGTTGCATTCCTGCCCATGTGGTCATGTGTCTGCTTGGCAATGAGATCATCTGTAAAACTTTACCTCATTTAAAAGCAAATACACACACACACACACACGCTCGCACAGACACACTTGCACATTCATGCCTCAAAAAACACTGCACCTCCCAAAGTTTACAGGTTTGTCATTACTAATGCACACCATTCCAAAAAGAACAGCGTGTTGCTACAAGAGTAAGACACCTGCATTTGTGTAGCACTGGGGCGGGATACAGAAACAGGCACATGTTCAATTGTGAAATTTGTTCCAACAAATTGCAAGTTAGTTAGTTAGTTGAGAAGGTGGGAGTTTAGTGGTTAAGATGTTGGACTTCTGATAATAAGGTCACGAGTTCAAATCCCAACGGCAGCTTGGTGGTGTTTTTTATGGCATTTGATCAAGCCACTCTGGATAAGAGTGTCTACCAAATGCCATAAATGGATACTCTTATAATAATCTCCAATCTACCAGGAAGATGTTCCACTAGATTTGTGTGTGGCTGTGGAGATTTGTGCTCATTCAGCTCAAATGCAATTTAGGTACTGATTTACTGATGTTCCAAAGGTTTCATCCAAAAGGTGTGGAGGTCAAAGCAGGCTACTCAAGATCTAACACTCCAACCAATTTAAAGCAGATGTTCATAGAGCTGGCTTTGTACACAGGAACTTTGTCATGCTGGAACAGATTTGGGTAAAATGTAATGCGACCACATCCCAAGACATTCTAAACTATTGCTTGTCTTTGTAACTAGCTGAGCAATAGCTAATGCAACAATAGATTTGGTATTCTGTTATTTAACAATATTCTGATAGATATGACAGAAAAGGTTTAGAACCTCTAATATGAACATTCAGAACATGTAGCATGAGCGAAACATGACTTGCGCTACTGGGAAAATCTGCCGATTCTGGACCAATCTGAAAAATCATGAAAATTTAACTCGCCAGTTTACAACATTCTGAACAATTTCATGCAGGTTTTACTGACACCTGGCAACCCTGAAATGTAGCATCTTAAGACAAACCTTTCAGTTGTGTTTTCAGCATGTAGTTGTATGATTTTTATATATGATATTATATGTATATTCTATTCTATTTTAAGTGAATAGTTACTCATGCAGAACAGCAACGTCTTCATGGAAAAATCTATTATCATTTATAATTAATTTAATTATGTATAATTAAAAATCAATCCTTCCGCAGTACTTAATTTTCTAAATTCATGGTTGTCTTTTTTTTTTTTTTTTTTTTTAACCAATATCGGCATCTTTATTGGTCAAAGACGATGCAAACGGAAATATCAGTGCTGGATTTCTTGTCGACCGCTAATTTGAACCGAGAGCTTCTGATGTGCCCGGGGTGGTTTTGTGTTTCTTGGAAAAAATGGGGAAGAAAATTGCAACTTAAGCATCGAGTTTTCTGCCAGGACTCTGAGAAACTCTCTCTCTCTTTCTCTCATTCATTCGGGGTTTACAGCCTTTCTGTTTCACCACTGAGGATGTGTAGGTTGTAACTGATTGCTTCCTGATTGGTTGCTTTCTGACTGGGCGCATCCTGATTGGTTCTCGATTGGCCGCATACAGCGTATATAGATTTAACAGACCACTTCCTGATTGGAGGCTTGCTAACAGGGCGCATACCGATTGGCTGCGTCCTGATTGGTTCTTGATTAGCCACATCCAGCACATATGGATTTAACAGGCCGCTTCCTGATTGGAGGCTTGCTAACAGGGCACATACCGATTAGCTGCGTCCTGATTGGTTTTTAATTGGCCGCATCCAGCATATATGGATTTAACAGACCGCTTCCTGATTGGAGGCTTGCTAACAGGGCGCATAATGATTGGCTGCGTCCTAATTGGATGCATCCGATCAGGAACCAGCATGTATAAATTTAGCTTGAAACTTTGCATTTATGGATAACAGAGCCCTAATAATGCATGTCCAAACTGATCTCGAGCACAAAAGAAAGTGTGTGTGTGTGTGTGTGTGTGTGTGTGTGTGTGTGTGTGTGTGTGTGTGTGTGTGTGTTCCTCTGTTCTGAGGGGACAGAATGTTCAGAATGCCAGAGCCAGGATGAATGTGGTAACGCCGTAATGATACGGTTTCTGATTGGAACTTTTTTGCCGAGAGAGTGGAAAAAACCTAGGAATGAAGCAAGGGAAAAAAATTAAAAAAAATTTCTTCACTTATCCATTATTACCTCAATGATGTTCTGCAATCCATACAACAAGTGTTCGCTTCCTTTCTCTTGAGTCCCTTCAGTCCTTGTTCTTCTCTTTTCTTTTTCACTCTGCAAAACAAAATTTTATATGTCTGTGGGGGCTTTTAAATATAACTTGTGTAAACCTAATCCTGGGATCAAAAGCTTTTATTTATAGGACTTGCTTATTTTGTTCACTTAAAATTCTTTGGAGGTGAGATGTCCTTGACCGTGACGAAGCCGAGCTACTAAAGCATGCTTTTTAAACACTTTATTAGGAATGCTTCTGCACCTAGTCAGTCTTGCAAATTTTTAAAGCTGCGAGCTGAACGGCAGATGTGCGGTGCGTGAAAGCGTGCAGTTTCAGGGTAATGTTCACATCAACCATGAAAAAAAAAAAGTGCGTTCTCTGTGATTTTAACTGTGGCAGGATTTCTGTGCCAGACGGGTTGGTTTGAGTATTTTTGTAACTGCTAATCTCCTGGGATTTTCATGTACGAGAGTCTGAAGAGTTTATTCGGAATGGTGCAAGAAAGAAAACTCGTCCAGGGAGCAGCAATTCTGCAGAAAAAAAAAAGATTAACGGAGCATGGATCGGATCGAGCTGACAGAAGCTCAGCAAGTCACTCAGAACGCACAACATTGAGGCGGATGAGCCAGAAGAGCTCGTGTCAGATTCCACATCTGTCAGCCAAGACCAGGAAGTTCCTACAGTGGAGACGGACTCACCCAAGGTCTGATGAATCCTGATTTCTGCTGCAACACACAGATTTTAGGATCAGAATTTGGCATCCACATCCTAAATTCATGCATTAATCCTTGTTTCGTCAATCATTACTTTGCAAATGATTCTACAAGCCTGACTGCAGAATTTTCTGATGCTGGTGAACAGATTGCAAGAGGAGGAGCGTGTGTGTGTGTGTGTGTGTGTGTGTGTGTGTGTGTGTGTGTGTGTGTGTGTTTAAGAAAGCATTGAGGGTATGTAACTGCTCATTGTGAACGAGCAGCCATGTGTGCAAATTGTCCATTTCGTCCTTCATTCCTGCCTAATGAAGAGCTTAAATACAGGCAGGCACTCTGATGGCTTGCTTGTGTGTGTGTGTGTGTGTGTGTGTGTGTGTGTGTGTGTGTGTGTGTGTGTGTGTGTGTGTGTGTGTGTTGCACGTCACTTTAGAATGCTTGACTAACTGTGTGAGACCAATACCCGCTTTCTCTGGAGTTTCAGTAATGCTTTCAGACCCACTGGGTCGACAGTTTCCTCTCTCACGATAGGATATATGTGTGTGGCGGGTTGTGTGTCTGTCCGAGAGCCTCGTTTGACGCTATAAAAAAAATGCAAGTTTGTCTTTTTAATAACCCTCTCTGTGTTGGACATACAGAGATGTTGCCTGCACTGTAATGGTCAGGAACTCAAACCCATTTTCATAGCATTTTGTATGTCTGTGCATTTGTCCAAGATTCTTATTACCAATTGTCCCATTGGCCCATGAACGAAAGACAGATTAGAATTACACATCGTGCCAAACTGTATATTCACCTCTCTGGTTACTGAACGTGGCTCACCCTCTGTAACCTCTAAAAGACCCCAGGAGCCTCAGCATCTTCGGTTTCATATCCGTACAGTGCTTATGTAACATTATTTCCAGCGCTCTATGTATAGCGATGTGTTTCCATGTCCACGTGTTGGTTTCAGTGATATTCTTATTCTGCTCATGCAGGGGGAATGGTGCTAACGAAAGCCGCAAACTTGACCAGTGCTTGCTGCAATAGCAGCTGTGAAGGGGGTGGTGGGGCAGTATCATTGAGATGTGCTGATGTCGGTGAAAATGCAGGAGGAAGAATCAATGCTGTTTTATTGCAGGCATTGAGCAGGGTTAGCTCCGGGCCTCTGTGAGCACTTCCTCTTTTCTTACGGACCCTTGGGATTCAAAAAGCTGAAGTAGTGAAATCTAACAGAAGAGATGAAATAGTTTGCGAGGCAGATCCATCGCAGCATGGATCTGCCTCGCAAACTATTTCATCTCTTCTGTTAGGTTTCACTACTTAAGATTTTTATGGAAACATTCAAACATTTCTTCGAATTACATTGAAATGTGTGAATGTATTATTGTTATAATGGTTTAAACATAACAGTTTCTAAGGGTGATGACTAATACTACCAAGAGTTGGTAGCTCAGTGGTAAAGATGATGGACTGCTGATCGGAAGGTCGTGAGTACAAATCAACCAGTCACTGCTGGACCCTTGAGGAAGGCCCTTAATCATGTATTAAGGGGATTATTGCAAGTCTCTCTGGATAAGAGCGTCTGCGAAATGCTGTTAATGTGAAATGTTATGGTAACCAAACCTCATGTAAGTAAGATATTTGCGGAGATTGTAGTTCAGTGGTTAAGGCACTGGACTCAGGATCGGAAGGTCTCGGTTTCCGATCACTGGACTCTAGATAGGAAGGTTTCGGGTTCCGATCACTGGACTGTAGATCGGAAGGTCTCGGGTTCCGATCACTGGAATCTAGATCGGAAGGTCTCGGTTTCTGATCACTGGACTCTAGATCGGATGGTCATGGGTTCAAATCCCAGCTCCACTAAGCTGCCACTGCTGGGCCCTTAACCCTTAGTTTGTATAAAACTCTGGATAAGGGCATCTGCCAACTGCTGTGAATACTGCTGTAGATGATGGTGTGCTAAATAAGGACCTATGGACCTTTTAAATGATGGGGAAGAAGTTTTGCCTCACCCGGTGCAAATATAACAGTATTGCATTCGATTGTTCTTCAGGTGTGAACCTGAATGTAACCTAGTAGATATAACTACATAAGGAAAGCGCCAGTCAATACGAGGTGGTATCAGAAAGTTTAGAGACTGGCTCTGTTTACAAGAAAGTACTTTATTTATTTACATTTACACACAGTCACCTTCAAAATAGTCCCCATGCGCAACAATACAGCGCACCCAGTGTTCCTGCCACTTCTGGAATGGGTCCTGGAAGTCTTCTTTTTAAAGCGTTTCAAGCTCCCTCTGCTATTCGCGTCGGATCTCTTAACTGGTGTCAAAATCTTTGACAACAAAGTCTGCAGAAGCCAAGTCTAGCAAGAAGAGTGGGCGCAGAGGTGATATCATGTTGTTTTCAGCTAGAAACTCACGTGTGAGGAGAGCTCAGTGACCTGGTGCACAGGTGGTCGAAAAACGTAAACATTTTACCGTCCGTTAACTTTTGTTATATTTTTTGAGTGCTTGTCAAATTTGATGCCTTTGGTTTGTGGCCTGATTCCTGATTCCACCTGGATTTTGTATGAACCATATGCTTTAACTAAAAAAATGTTCTTTTTTGTCTTGCAGGCAGCACACTTGCAAGGATCAAAAAGCAGTGAAGTTGGAACAACCGGAATATCAAGCAGCACTAAAGTCTGCACTCCTTAGAGTTCGAAGGCACTGAATTCCTGTCGTTTCTCTGTAGGCCTTCTGGAGAAATAAGACTTGAATACACAAATGTGTACCTTTCCACAAGGCAGCATATCAATCTTTCAGTAGTGTAGTATCATATATCAGTATGACGGAGTTCAAAGACACAACCAACCGCCATCTCAGGCACAAACTTCAAAGTCTGGGACGCCGTTTGGATGAGCTCGAGGAGGCTACGAGTAAGCTCCAAAAGGCTGAGGATGAGCTTCTGGACCTCCAAGACAAAATCATACAAGCCGAAGGAAGTAACTCCTCCTTGCTTGGTGACATTGAAGCACTTCGAAAAAGAGTTCTTAAGATTGAGGGGAAGGATGAGGAGGTGAGGAAAGCGGAAGATCTTTGCAGATCGATAAAGGAGAAACTAGAAGAAGAAGATAATCTGACTAGGGATCTTAAAGCAGAGATCGAGCATCTTCAACTCAGAATGACTGAACTGGAAAAGCTAGAGGATGCATTTGGGAAGAGCAAATCAGACTGCACACAACTTTGCCTGAGCCTTAACGAGGAAAAAAATCTTACCAAGAAGCTCTCAGCTGAGCTCGAGGCCCTAAAGGCCAAAGTAAAAGAAGTGGATTCCTCTGAGGCAGCTCTGAGCCGGGCGGAGCAGGCCTTAACCTCAGAGATGGAGAAACTAAAAAGCCTCACTCAGACATTCATCGTGGAGCGTAAAAAGCTCCTAGAAAAACAGAGAGAGGATGAGAAAACCATTCTAAAATTAACCGAAAAGCTTGAGAAGAGCAAGGTTGGTTCGTTTGACCACAGCTTCAATGAGTCCCATGACTTTATTATCGATGATGCAGACCTCTCAGCAGGCCTTGGCAGCAAACTGGCACGTAAAAAGAAACTCTCGCAGGATCTTGGCTTGAGAAACAAATCAGAGAATGAGAAAAATGAGGAAGACAACAAAATCAAAGACCTTACACAAGAAGTAGAGAGTCTAAAGAGCCATCTAAAGCAGCTGGAGATGGTACAAGAGGACCTAAAGAACACAGCATTGAAGAATGCTGAACTCGAAGAAAAATTTCAGCAAGAAAAGAGTCGCAACCAAGTGCTGAGTGACCAGTTGGAGCAGCTAAAGTTTCAGCTTTTGAACAGTAATAGAAGTAATGGAAACCTGGTTGGTTCCAGTACAACAAACGTTCTTGAGAATGGCAAAGCTGAAAATGAGGAAATCAATGTACGTGGAGGCTTTAGGCAAGAGAAGAAGGGAAAGATTTTGGCTGCCACTGAGGTCAACACGAAGTATAAAAAAAGAGACAATTCCCCACAGCAAATGAAACCTAAGAGTAAAGATCTCAGCCAATCAGCAGAGAAATCCCCAACAAGGAGGGCCCTAAGTCCCGCCCATAGGCCCAAGAAAACGGTGCTGAGAACCGGATCCTCTCATACTGCCGACAGCGGGCTAAAAGACGGCAACAGCGTTGAGGAGAAACATGGAAGTGCCATTCAGTCCGCCTCCATTGCACTGAGTGATAAAAAATATTCTGTGCTTAGCCGTTACCCTCCTGCTGCCAGTGACCAAAAACCTGGCAAGGTGTCAGTTAAGTCATGTAACACCGACAGCAAGAAAGCAAGTAGAGTTGTGTCTTCCCTCGAAAAAGACAGATTAACTGAAACTGAAACTTCCTGTCCACAGGAGGTAACTACAATGTTAAGCCTTTCCCAAGCAAATGGCTCATACACTGCATACAGATCCCACGTAACACCAACTGATCACGGATCTGAAGGTCACTCAGTAGCCTCTGAAACGGAATCTGTCGGATCGAAGCGCTCGGCAGGTGAGCAAGAAAGCCCTGCATCTGGAATATCCTTAGCAAGTGGCAGAACAACAGATTCTAGGTATTCAAGGTACTCACGATTGCAGGAGTCCCATTCGGGTGGCTCATCGACAAGGAGCTCTTATGATGAGGAGCAGTACAAAGCCCTAATGACGGAAGGTGAACCTTTTCAAACATCCTCTGGAATTGAAATCCAGCGTGTGTGCAGTCCGCGGGAGGCTCTGTGCTCGAAGGTACTCATCAAGCCAGCCATCATAGAGTACGACAGAAAGGAAATGATGTCTGGAGGAGGCATGGAGTCGACGCATGGCAACGAAAAACCGAAAATAGCCACCAAGCCGAACAAGATGACCAGCAGCATCACTTTCTATCCCAATGACCCCAGCTCTTCCCGAACCAGCAGTCGGAGCAGTAGTGTTTCGAGTGAGCCTGCATCCAAGGAACGGCACACTACTACCAGCAACATTGTCATCGGGCCGAACCCTGAACTTCGAGGCAGCATCACCATCCCGTACGAAATATCTATTCCCAAGAGCGAGCTCACTCTAAGGTCGGGCGAGGACGATAATGACAATTCGGATCTTCCTGATGTCCTCGAGACAGCCCATATAGAAACAGCGGTTCTGTCTCGGAGCAGTTTGAACTTTCAGTCCCCAGAAATGGGCTCAGAGATGAACAACAGCTTTGAGAGCATTTCTACTACAACTACTCTTGCTAGCCGGAGAAGCCACAACAATGACCACTGTACCTCCCAGGGCGATAATGCGCCAGAGATGAAAAACGTGACTGTCCGAAGTGCATGGAGGACTCGAGGGGCAGTATCTGTGGACCAACTTGGTCAGGGACTAAGACACGATGGTTTTGAGGATGATATGGAACCCAGTACAACATGGAGGGCATACAGAGCTACTGCTATACTGGACACAGAGGAGAATTTGACGTCTCCTAATGTCATCACGCGAGGTGGAAAGCCCACTCCAGCAGAGAGATACATGCGTAGGATCAGCAGTGGAAATACCGGTAAAGATTCTCTAGAGTTGGCACGCAAGAGCAAGAGCGTGTCCCCAGTTGACAGCAGTCTTCAAAGGGTCATCCCTCATGAGCCTGTCTGTGCCCAGCAGCTGCAACCGAGAATGCGGAAAGAACCTCCTGTAAGTATCTTTTATGATTATTATTTTTTCTAAAAGCCTAAGAGTGCTTGGGCTCAGACTGTAAATAGTTTAGGGGGTTTCATCTAGTAAACCAGGCTTTATGGGGATTTGATTCCCCTAGAGATGGTGTTTTTTCATGGCCTGTGTTTTTTTTTTTTTTTTTTTTCTAGCTTCAAAGACCTGCTTCAACCATTTTAGTATATCTTCTCAAGGACCATACTATTAAAATGAAACTTGGATATATCTTGTAGTCAATGTGCAGCTCGTATAGCAGTATAGATTTACTGTCCTCTTAAAATACCAACATACAGCCATGATTTTCTAAATAACTAGAAACATAAGTAAGTACACCCTTATTATCAGCTGTATGTCGCTTAACCATGCAAAGCCACATGTTCTATTAATCAAGTTCTTGTTTTTGTCTGCTTGACAGGACTATACAAATTTGTGTTTCTTGTATTAGAGCAGTTAAAACTTGGTGCTTTGAGTACAATTCTCTCATACTGACCACTGGATTTTTCACCATGGCACCTTATGATAAGGACTCTCTGATGATTTCAGAATTAGAATTTTTGCTCACCACAAAGATGGCCGAGGCTATAATTAGATCTGTAACACCCTGAAACTGAGTTACAGTACAGAGGTTTTCCTAGACAGGTTACACTCGGAACAGGTCTCGCAAGGGTCAATAAAAGAAGTCGAGTCCTCGTGCTGTGTGTCAGGTGCAGAAGCTGCTTCAAAATACAGACTCATGAGTGCTGCAGCATTTCTTTAGAGGTTGCAGAAGCGGATGGTCGGTTTGTCAGTGCTCAGACCGTACGCCACACACTGCAGCAAGTCAGTTTGCATGGCCATCATCCCAGAAGTAGACTCTTCTGAAACTGGGTTACAAGAAAACCCCCAAACAGTTTGCTGGAGACAACCTGTCCAAGAGCACAAATTCTTGGAACCATGTCCTGTGGTCTGATGAGACTAAGATAAACTTGTTCAGCCAAGATGATGTGTGGCGCCCTGGTCAGAAGTACCAGGACATTTGAGTCTTGCCTACAGCCATGCATGGTGGTGGTGGTAGCATCATGTTCTGGGGCTGCATGAGTGCTGCTGGTACTGGTGATGTCATTATGGAGGAGTGGAAGAGGATCCCAGCAACAACCTGTGCAGCTCTGGTGAATTCCATGCCCAGGAGGATTAAGACAGGACTGGATAACAATGGTGCTCCCACCAAATGTTGTCATTTTGGACACAGTTTTGTTCAATTAGTGTGCACTTACTTTTGTTGACAGCAAATTTGACAATGTTGGCTGTATGTTGAGATTTTTTCAGAGAACGGTCAATCTGTACTGCTATACAAGCTGAGCTGCACATCAGCTACTATCAAATTTATTGTATATAAATTACATTATATATATGTTTAATTCCTATAGTATTGTCATTTGAGAAGATATAGATGATGAGGGGTTGTACTCACTTTTGTGAGATACTTTATAATCACTATTTGGACAAAAGATTGTGGACAACAGATCATAGGATTCATGTCATTTCACATTTCGTCCCATTTTCCTGTTAAAATAACCTTCACTCTTCTGGAAAGATGTTCCACCTGATTTGAGTGCACTTTTTGGGCCCATTCTACAAGGGTGTTAATAAAGTCAGGTTCTGATGTCGGTGAGATGAGGAAGCCTGGGTGAAGTTAGTGTTCCAATTCATCCTAAAGGTGTTCAGTAGGGTTCAAGTTGAGCCACAGGCTGAAACACTGAATGTATATACACTTGCTCTTAGTTTAATATTTGACTACATTACTTGCTTTTTTTCATACCTAAATGAAGTAGAAAAAACATTTTTAATCCCTCTTAGCAAATAACCAATTATCCACTTAAATTAATCATATGAAGGTATATATCATGAAGATATGGTTTACATGGTTTGGATTGGAAAATCTTGAGTGGCCTGCTATAGAACTCTAACCATAACCCTATTGAACATTGGGTAAATTGGAACACTGACTGCACTGTAGGCCTCCTCAACCTGCCTGACTTTACTAATGCCCTTGTGGCTGATGAGCGCAAGTAAACTCCAAACAAATCTAGTGGAACATCTTCCCAGAAGAGCGAAGGGTATTGAAAGATGCAAATGGGAGCTAAATGTGTAATGAATATTCAAAAAGAACATACCAATCTTGCCCTGGTGTGCACAAACTTTTTGTCTATACACTAGTTTACAGATTTTGCATGCATTTCTTAAAATACCGTACATGCTGACTACACTCGATATTCCTCTTACAACATAGCTGAAATAGAACCACTGCCACATTACAGATGTTCTGGCACCATGACAAGGCGAAGCAGGAAAAAAAGGCAGAGGGTTAAAAAAAAAAAAAAAAAAAAAAAAGAAAAGAAGGGGGGTGGGAGTGAAAAATGTAGAAAAAAAATTCCAAGGGGAACTACAGATCCGGCTTTGTGCTCCCGTTGAAGCTTATGGAGAAAATACAGCCTGCCAGAATGGTATGCTTGTTCGGATACAGGGTAATTGTAGAGCAGCAGTGTTCAGTTTAAACTAAATGGAGCAAGACATTTGTGTTATTTATCACGCTTGAAAAATTCGTGTTGGGTTTAATAGACTTTGCTCTTCCTTTTTATTTTTAATTTTTTAGGTAAAAAATTATACATTAACCTGGACTTAAATAAGAATATGTTCGAGCCTCTCATTGCCAATGAATCGTTGGATCTTTTTGCACTGAAATTTAACCGAATGAACTAGACAAACCTCTAGCAGTATGTGAAATTTAGGGATTTCAGGTAACTTTCACACTTCTAGGAAGATGTTTCACTAGATTTTAAAAATTGTGCTGATCAATAGTCACAAGGGTGTTAAAGTCAAGTGGTGGTGATGGTGAGGCGAGGAAGCCTCAAAGGTGTTCAGTAGGGTTGAAGTCAGCACTCATTAGCATGCTGCTCAAGAGCTTCTGCTCCAGCCTATGTTAAACATACCTTCATGGAGCTTTGTGCATTGTGATGGTGGAACGGATTTGAATCTCCTAGT
This sequence comes from Silurus meridionalis, assembly GCF_014805685.1. Classification (NCBI taxonomy): domain Eukaryota; kingdom Metazoa; phylum Chordata; class Actinopteri; order Siluriformes; family Siluridae; genus Silurus; species Silurus meridionalis. Next base: position 4,204,064 of record NC_060891.1, read on the forward strand.
TCAAGTGAAGGGAAAATTTCATGCTACCACATCCTAAAGACATCCTATACAACTGTGTGCCTCCAACTTTGTGTTAACAGTTCCGGGAAGAACCAGCGTTTAAGCAGCGTCTCTCTGCTGGTGTCAAAATATAATCAAGACATTGTAGGTGTCCTTTTTTTATGCTTTTAAATGATCAATCGTTATTGGGGGGAAAATTGTTGCATGAATTCAGATTCATACAAGATTGCCTGTTTTTTTTTGCAGCGGAACAAAGCTATAACTAAATAAAAAAATTGGACGGAAATTGTTGTAATAGTTTTTTGATTTGGGAAAGACATCAGTGTTTAGCGGGATTGATCAGCTGCATTAGATAGTAGATTGCTTGTCTGTATTTCCAAGCAGCCCTGTGTGTTCTCTTGTCTCCTGGTTTTGATTGTTCACAAAAAAGGCCACATCTAAAGCGCATCCAGACACGGTTTAGTCCAGGGATAAGCTTCAGGAGGAGAGACGTGTGATGGTCTGAAATGAGGTCAGCACTGGGTTTGGAGTGGGGTGAGGGGCAAATGGCTGTCACCCAAACTGCACAGCCTTCTTTCAATGCCAGCTTCAGTCATTTCCTGCTCCCAGTCCTTCCTGTGTCCGACGGGAAGTTGCCCAGTTGCGCCTTCCCATTTGGCAGCCACCGCGTCGTAACCGGTTTCCTGTGCCCCATCTGCCCCTCCTGCTTTCCCATCGCATCAGCCTCAGGGCCTGTTATGTGCGATGATTGCAGATCTGCACCAGACGACTGGAGATCCTGGCACACACTGGTTCCTTGTGTAAATGATCGGGTGGGCCGTGGATCTTGCGGGCTTATTATTAAATAGCTGTTCAGAGCATTTTCCAGGGGATTAACCTCAATCCTGCCCATATTTGGACTTGGTAAATGGACTAATAGGTGTGACTTAATTTGTGTCTCCTATGGGGGTTTAGGGGCAAGTACATACATGTATTGGGGTTAATACCATCAAACAATCCAATTTCTGTTCCTACCAAAGGCAATATTTTATTGGGTTTAAAGGGTGGTAGAATCAACCTTATCTGCTGTCTGGTTGTTCGTCCAGGTTGGTGATGAGAGCGAGTCGTCATCTGCCTCGTGGAAGAGACCGTCAGCAGGAGACGTGAGCTCGTCCGAGCGGGTAAGAGGTCGAGGGGCGTGGACAGGCAAGGCCAGTATCGGAGATGGGAGTCGCCACTGGAGCGGCCGTCAGTATGACAACTAAACGTGTGCTCCGTCGATCTTCCACAGAGGTGTGTGTTTGTTGATCTTTTTACACAGGGAAGTTTCCAACTACATTGCTGCCATAGTCGCTTTTATCAGCTTTATACCCAGTAAGCAAATGGCTTTCATGCATGTTGACGGAGAACTTGCCAGAGAGAAGCGCTAATTTGATGATTTATGAATTGCTATGGTTTGCTTTCGTAAGGATACGCTGACCAAGCGCTCGTCTGCTACACCTTCACTTCCTATTAACTTAATTTAAAGGTCCTAAGCATTCCTGCTCTTTTTGGGCACGTTAAAGTTTGTGATATTAATAACCTGGTGATATTGTGACACATTTACAATTGGATTTTAAATGCTCTTGTGTGACTGGATTCGTTCTGCACAGGTCCCGTGTGAGACGCCGCTCTCGCGTTTCTCTGCATCTCAGTACTCAAGACATCTCCAAGCTGCACTTTGAACTTTCCTAGCTCCGCCCACACCTCCCCTCACCTGCCCCTCCCCCGGACACCCCCACCCACAGCTGCCCTCGTGTGCCCAAGACCGGATGCATGCTTGAAGAGAGGAATGGGGAAATGGAGGACCATTGGAGTGGAAGGGCTGATCCCTGTATCATCTCTACTCTGGAAAGTGATGCTGGACACCTGACTTTCGGGACGTGTTACATCCAGGAGCATCCCGTATCTCTATAGAATCTATGCCTTTAGCGATAAAAAATAGTTTTCATGATCAGGAATTTAGGCGCATTCTTGCACAAACCCAGGATCATCATGCAAACGCACAGCTTTGCACGTCTTCAACAAATCCAGCAGAAAACGGAGGCCTGTTCCGTGCTCTTCAATGACCTTTTACGCCCAACGTATCGACCTTTAAAGTGCCAAAGTGTCCTTTTTTTGTTTTTCTTGCTCACTTCTGTTTGTCCTCGTGTTGTCACTGGTTATGAAATTGCACATCCGAAAATGGCAACCAGCATTAAATGCATGACTTATTATTATTTTTAATTATTATTCCTTTTTTTTTTTTTTTTAAGACAAGCTGCTTCTTGAACAGCGCTGGATAACGGAACAGAATCACGGTCCAATCATTAGTATGTAGATAAATCTATGTAAGAAACTTGATCGGTTGGAAGCAAGTGGAACTTGTACACACTCACTCACACACACACACACTTGCACGCTTTGCACAGGCAGGAACAAGGCATAAAGAAAAAAGTGGAATGTGGCTGAAACCGACGGAACCACTTTGCTCCCATGGTGCATTGCTGCAGGAACTGGACAGCGCTCAGGCACCACGAATGGGTGGTGGAGGAAAAAAAAGCAATCCATCTGCATCTTTGCACGTTTCCTGCTGAAAAGGGTTGCAGTGATATCACAATTCCCGAGCTCTACACAGACACCAAGAGAGTCTGATTATTACAGCAGCTACTGTGATTGGGCAGGGCATGTACTCTAAAAATGAGCACTGATCAGGTTCGTTGTAGTCTTCTTCAGCTCCGGATTACTATTATTCCCTTTTTTTTTTTTTCCTTTTCTTTTAAACATACCGATATGCTGTTATAAACATGCGTCTTGTAACCAAACTCGGAATAAATGATGGCATTTGTGTGTCCAATGTCCTCTAGTCCCTGCACAGCCAATCCAGATTTCACTGGATTCACAAGATCTGTTTTTTCCGACTCTCCGTCTATCCGTCTGTCTGTCTAACAGTTTCTGAAGTACCGTCCTGCCTTGCTGTGTGTGTACAAGTTTTCATCATCGTACCTCTTCAAGAGGAACCCAGTTCATGCCCTTAGCGTCCGTCGATCATGAGCGCATTCCATCGCCTTCACGCAGACGGGCTTCGTCTAGACGTATGTTGCACTTAAAAAAAGTTTAGCTACATTTCCAATTTTAGTAAAAAAAATAGGAGAAAAGTTAATTTCCCCTTCGATTGCATCAAGTTTGTAAGAGAGGTGTGTGTGTGTGTGTGTGTGTGTGTATGTGTGGCAGGAGTGATCTTCGGCTTAAATCACGTTTGACTCTGCTGTGCTTTTAACCATCCCCCAATACAAAACCATTTTTATATCCGACACGTTTGGACACGTTCTCAAAAATTCCACCCCGCTGCCAGACTCCACTTCCTGCGTTCGTCTTTTCTAGTTGCCGCAAGACATTTAAACGCCCCCACCACCCCACCCCCAGACTATACACAGCCAGTCACCTCCAAAAAACCCACAGCAGTGTTCTCAAGGTAATTTTCCTGGCTGATGAATAGCGCCATGATTTGCACAAGCTCAGCACTGCAGCTAAACGTGTCATTCTAGGCGTTACAAACCTTTTGTATTTTTCTTTCTTTTTTTTTTAAATGCTGGAGGCACCATTTAGAAAGGGAGATCAAGGCTGTCGAGCTCGATTCGGTCGGCGGGGGGATCCAGAGCCAGGTCAGATGAAGTTTGTTGTTTAAAAAAAGGATGCTGGATGATGATGATGAATTGAGCTTTAAAATAGTATGAAGAGGGCAGAATTAGAGCACTGGGGTAACTAATCTCAGTGCTGTAGTGATCTTAATGCTGTACAAGATTATTCATCGTCTTCATCCATAGCCCACCTACTGTAATTGGACACAGGCAGGGAAAACATCGTTTTCTCCATTCATTTTTGCACTAGAATTAGAGATTATTGAATTCTTCCCCAAGAAACAGCATTACAAAGTAAAACATACTCAATCCATGCAGTCATGACTGAAGATAAGCGTAAACAGAGGCGTCCTAATTCTATTTTACACACGATCACGTCATCCTTACTGGCTTTGAACAATATTAACAATATAAAACCGTTAGCCTAAAAATAAATGTAGGAGAATTAGACATAAACGAATAAATCGAATTTCATTGAACAGTGTTACTCGTATTTCCAGTCTTGTTCTAAAAACTGGAATTTTTTTTTTCCCCCCTGAAACTCGAAGGTGCGTTTTATCGTCCCCTATTCATTCGGTGAACCGTGAAAAGACGATCCTGTCGGAGCTTGTTGCAGATAACCGCATGCGTTTATGTAAAGCGTTCAGCTGAAGGCAGCTCATCAGACCAGAGACCAGCTCTATGCATTAGAGTTTTCTGCAGAAGTATATTTTTTTTTTTCCTCACCTTCCACTGTATTTCTGAAATCTCCAACGAAGACGTGCTTTTATTTGTCTTAGCATTTTTTGTTGTTGTTGTTGTTGGAAACACGGCCCTAACAGTGGTTCGATGAAGAAGGGGATGACGTGAGACGAACACGTTAATGATGTAAAATGTCGACGTTCTTCACTGTCCTTATTCGATGCGATTCGATTTTTAGGGATTTTGTTTAAAACTGGACATTTTAAACATTTCGGTTGATTCGCTGCTGTGCTTTTTGTCTCTCTGTCTGTCTCTGTCTCCGTTTGTCTCTCTCTGTCTCTCTTGGCTTGGCTACAGAGTTATAGAACAAACTAACAAATAAGTACAGAAATAAAGTGAAAATAACCCTCTCTCTGTGTCGCTTTCTGGCTTCCCTTTTTTTTTTTGTCTCCTTCTCACTCTCACTGTCTGTCTCCCTGTCTTTCTATTTTCTCGGTGTCTCACTCTTTTTGGTCGCTCTGTCTTTTCTGTTTTGTTTTTTTTAACCTCTTTGTCTCTCTGTTTCCTCTCAGCCACGTGTCTTTTTCTGTCTCACACTGTCTTTCTCGCCTTCTGTCTCCTTCACTGTCTTTCTCTCCCTCTGTCTCCCTTTCTGTCTTTCTCTCCTTCTGTCTTCCTGACTGTCTCTCTCCTCCTCTCTGTCTTTCTCTCCCTCTGTCTGTCTTTCTTTCTCTCCCTTCTCCCGCTCTGCCCTTTCTCCCTTGGTCTCCCTTTCTGTCTTTCTCTCCCTCTGTCTCCCTTTGTCTGTCTTCCTGACCGTCTTTCTCCTCCTCTCTGTCTTTCTCTTTGTCTTCCTCTCTGTCTTTCTCTCCCTCCACACTCATCACGAACACGTTCATGACCGCATACTAAACGAAGGAAAGCAATAACGAATCGTTCAGCGACTGTGAAATGGCTGCTGTTAAGATTTTTTTGTTAAACTCACGTTTGTTTAAAGTCTGAGGTGAAAAAAAATGTCCCACGGTCTTTTTTCTTTTTTTTGGGGGGTGTGGTCATGTTTTATGTAGTGTAAACTGTACAGAGCTCTAAATGTCATGCTAAAACACTCAGGTGTTTGAGTTAAATATTAATATTCATATTTTTACAAATCTGCCCTTAACCACACTCATTGCACTCCGCTGGTTCTCTTCTTGTTGGAAAAAAATACGATATATTTTTTCCTTTTCAGCGAATGTTACAGCCATAGAGAGAAGAGTGTATATATTTCATTATTATAATTTTTTTACCCAACACCAAAACCAAGTATGGAGAAGAGAGAAAAATATGCAAAAGTCCTGAGGATTCTGTCATTTGCTTTGTGCCTTTATCATTCCAAGGGTGTGTGTGTGTGTGTGTGTGTGTGTGTGTGTGTGCGCTTGCGCTCCGTTTTCTTATTTTTTAAAATAATAGTTTACATAGAGGGCAAAAAAAGACCTGAGGATCGCAGGGCAGGAATGAAAGGGTAAATAATTTAAATGAATTCTAAATTCTTTCATTCTCTCCTATTTTTATTTTATTTTAATTTTTTTTTGTGTGTGTACCAGTTTTTTGTTGTTGTTGTTTTTGTTTATGAAAAAGATCCTTATTTAGGATTCTTGTATCGCATACAAGATATATTTAAAATATCGTGTCATTTTGTAAAGATTCAGGCCTGTTGATCTCTAATTTTATTCCCTTTTTTTTTTTTTTTCTTCATTTTTTTTTTACATTTTTTTTAATTGTTTGTATCTTTCCATTGTACGCTCCTGGAGAGTTACGTTTATTATTAGTGTCTTCATTATTATTATTATTTTTTAATAATTTGAACACAATTACCTTTGTGGTTTATTCATCTATCTATGCCAGTCATTTCATAAAGAATGAAAGAAATCCATCGTGTTTTTTGTTTGATATAATTCTGCAATTATAATAACGTACATATAGTGTAAATCATAATGCTTAAATGTGTCATTAAGGTGGATTTCAGGTTCATAACTGCTGTTCCTTACTCAGACCTCCATTCTCCTAAAGTGTGTTTTTTGTTCATGTTGCCAAAGATAGACAGGCTTAGAGAGTAGTCCTGGGCTTTACACACACATACACACTCTCACACACGCACTCATATAGACATACACACACTAATCAGTCCTTACAATCAACCAAGGGAGGCTTTTATTCAGTATCTTTGCTAAAGCAGTGTCTGTGGGTGTGGCTTAGTCCTCATTGTCTAAGGTGTGTGCGAGAGTGAGAGTGTATACACACATACATATACACACACAGGGCAGGGCCTCGGCTGTTCCTAATCTATTTTAACGTTGTTTTTTTTTTTTGTGCATGTTTAAGCCGAGCACATTGTGCATGTCACTAGAGATCTCTCTTCAGGCTGCCGACTCAACAGCAGATTATGTATTCCAAATTAAGTAATAAAACATGTTTGTAACATGATCTAACATCTAGTTTGGGGTTTTTTTATGTTTGTGTGTGTGGTTTTTTTACGCTTCTCACGATACCTGGACCCCTCACCCCCTTTCAGTCTTTTCTCCTGGTTCAGATGATTAACATGGTGCTTTAATTATGACACCTACTCCTCCAAAGTAACAATAACAGGCTAAACATGCTCAAGTCTGACTGACGTTATCGGAATTGTTTGGAACGATAGTAAAAGCCTACTTGCTTTGATTATTGCTGCTATTCCTCCTTTGTCCAATCTTCACCATATTTGGACTCCAGTTTGACTCCAGTCGAAATCAAAGGTTTCAAAAGGGTTTTTGTGCAACGTATGCTACAGTGCACCAGTGAATGAGCAGCTCATTAAGTCTGGGTGCTTGGCGTTGTGCTATGAGCTTTTATTTTAGATGGAATGAGCTGCTATTTGTGGTCGGGTTCCTGGCGGAGTTAAAGCTATTAAACCAGGATAGGTAAGTGTGCATTTGTGTTTTGAGAAGTTTTGAGCTTTTTCTTCACCATCAGCAACCAAAATCTTTTGGGGTTTTTGTATGTTTTTGAGTGTCTAGGATATAAAAAAAAGATCTTTAGTGGTTCCACAATCAGGACTCAGGAACACTCAGGAAAATAGCCATTTATATGATCTTGTAAAGGGTGAACGCTCAACAGGTTGTTGTTATTGGCTCAGTGGGTTAAAGTGGCTTTCTCAGGGTTCAAGTCCTGTTTCAAGTGATTGTAAACTGTCACTCTTTCTTAATAATATCGCTTTTAGTTGGTGAAAGTATTAAACCATGAAGGTAAAAGGGCTTCACCGTGGTCCAATAATGGCTGAGTGGGTTGAACCCCACACCCTGGTTCATTTCATGTACAAGTTTCCTATTAGAATTCCTTTCTTTATCAATACATTTTCTCTCTCAGTTGGTTTAGATTTAAAAATAAAAGATAAACCCTGCTTGTCTGCTCTGACAGCTCAGTGGGTTAAATATTGGTTGCTCACCAAGGAGCAGACGATTTGTGTCTGACAATTTTCAAGTTGTTCCTAAAACTCAAGATTTGTGGTTTAAGAATCAATTGAATTCATCTGGGAAAAAAAAAAAAAGGTTGATAAATATTTAATGTACGTAAAATGTAAAAACATTTCAAATCTATCCACAAACTCCCATAAGGCTCTCGCACTGATCTCACAATCAATACACCTAAATGTCTGCAGGTATACTACAAATACTACAAAGACAATTGGTCAGGGCTACAAAGCAGTAATGTTTATCATCTAAAAACCCTGGTGGCTCGTTGGCCTGACCGTATGCCTCAGTTCAAGGCCAGTGAGGAGCAGCAGGAACTGGAATCTGTAATTGTGTCATCCATCACCAGTAGAGGTACGGATAGAAGTGCAAAATGAATGATAAACACTTTAAAAAACACCTGTCTCTCATCTCAGATGGTTCAGTGGGTTAAACATTAATATGGCTCTGGTATGAAACACATTTTGTACCTGTCACAGGTATGAACCTCATTACAAGTCCTGGAAGGAGCATCAGGGTAGGATTGAAAATAATGAAAAAAGTGTTAAAATAAATCTGGCTTGTCTCAGGTTTGTGAAATAGTCACTGCTGACATGACACTTCACAATCGCATGTTTCTATAGAAAAAAAAAGTTGCCCCACAACCCTGCTTTTCTTCCCGATGTGACTATACAGTTTGGCTGTATCTTTCTTTATCAATAAAAATAACCCATAAAAATATGAGCTCCATCTGCCTGAATGGCTCAGTGAGAAAAGGCTTCTAGGCTTTTACACCTCATAGAGTTCCAGTCATAAGTTGCAATGAGAATGGTGAAAATTTTACTTTTAAATAAAACCAAAAAAACTAGACCCTTTTTATATTTATTTTAAAGCGTGTGTGTTTGTCTGGAACAGTGGCTCAGTGGGTCAAGGAAGGTATGCATTTGAGGGTCCTAATCATGTTTTTAATCCTGGCCAGGATATTGCAAGCATGTCTTGCTTTGTGTTTTCTTGATTACTAATTTCTCTCTCAGTACAAAACAACAGATCCAACAGATACAGAACAACAAAAAAATGAAAGCTTAGAAGCTGCTGCTTTAAGTCCAGCATGTCCTAACACTTGCGATGTACTCACACACTCATGCTGTGTGTTTCGTTATCAATAGAAATGAAAGCTGGCCCATTAAATCTTCTGCCCCCTTCAGCCTAAATGGCTCAGTGGATTAAGAGCTATACTTTTCGTTGAGTACTGGTTATGGTTCGAGTCCTGGCTCAGATGAGAGAAGTGATGCTTTAATGATGAAAAGAAAAAAAAAAAAAAAAAAAAAGCATGAGCAATTATCTGACCCACTGGTTCACTGGGTTGAGGCAGGTGCCTCTCTCAGCAAAAATGATTGTGGTTTAAATCCTGGCCCAGATGATCTAAGTACTTCTTGCTCTGTGTCTTTCTTTGACAATAATTTGTGTCTACGTGAGTATATAACGAACATACACCCCACAAAAATGGCACAAAGGAGCAGATCTAGGGGGCTTGTGGTAAAAACTTTACCTCTGAGCTAAGCGGTTGCTGGTTCAAATCCATTGGGGTGGTAAAAGCAAGGCAAAATGACAGTGGGGTTCACATGCATGGTGAGTTGCATGAGAAAGGTGTGTCCCAAGTGAAGGGGTTGTGGAGAGTGGGGCTTCAAAAACCTGTGAATGGGATGAGTATGAAGAGAGGGGCTAGCAACAAGCTGGTGCACAGAGAGAAAAAAAAAAGGCTAAAAAGAAGTAGAGAACAATGTTTTTGCAGTGTGTAGGCAAATAGATGGCTGGAAAGAGAACTGTTGAAGGTGTCCAAGGGCTTGACAGATTCCAGGTTGCATGATAAAAGTGGGGCTTAGCATTGCATATAGAAATTCGATGTGCAAAGCTAAGAACAAGTTGTTTTTTTCCCATTTGGCTAAACTCCATTTGGCATTTTTCCAGGTCCCACTCCTGTGACCCCTCGCACCATTCTGAACATTCCACGCAACTGTTTCTGGAACCTTCCGCACTCGTTTCCCAGAGACCTGGCTAGGATTTGAACTAGCAACCTCACCATTCAGAGCCTAACAAACTGAGCCACAGGATCTAATGCAAGCAGGAGGTTTTAAGGAACTATTAATTTTTCTATACTTAAAATAGGATACCAAATAAGACAGACTCAAACCAGGGATGTCAGAGACCATGATGCTCACCACTACCCCCTTGCAGGACTGCTAGCACACTAGCACTAGCACACTCAGATGAACGTGCAAATGTAAGAATCCATAGAAGAGATGGAATTTCTTTGAGGGAAATACTCCAAATGCAAGCATAAGGAGGTCAATATTTATATGTCTGTGATTGATTAGCAGCAATCATTGATATAATCAGAAATATTTATACAACACTCAAGCCTTGATCCAACAACCCACCTCTACAGGGACTACCACACTAATCACTACACCGCCGAGGTATTGAAAAGTCACATGTCATCTTCATTACTTAATTCCTGTGGCAAAAAAAAACTTCATTCATAGGTATGAAGAAGAAACCTTGATAGAAACCGGACTCAAAATGGAATGCAACCTTATTTGGGTGACACCAAGAGTGTGATTATAAATCATTAAAACATTACAAAACAGTCTTTTAATGTCGGTTGGAGATGTGGAACCAGGTGTTCCTGAGAAGCTCATAAATTAGGTATGTAGAACACCATCTCCTCCATGCCAGAAAATGTAAATATTCAATAATGGAGAAACAGCATTTGTAGAATTCTGAGTCTTGATTAAGAGGTTGTTTATCCTTAAAGTCCAATGTTTAAAATCTTTATGAATTGGGATCCAACTTTTCTACTCGAGGTTCAAATATATGAAATTTCAACCAGGAATTTCAACCTGAGCCACAGCATTAACAATACAAATTGGCAGCACCAAGAGCTCTCACCACTAACCTACTGAGACACTGGGATTTAGAGCCTTGACCCTCATCCAGTTTGTGCAGTCGGTAAAAAAGTGTTTGTGTTTGTGTGTGATCATCTATATCTCCATCTTACTTATCACAGCTTCTGCTCAGATCTCTGCATGTCTGGAGGACATATCTTCATGGATGACTGCTCATTAGCTAAAACTCAATCCCAGCTAAATTGATTAATCTCCGGGTCAGGATCTTACAGTATCTCTACACGGCTCTCTGATCTCCCCTTCAGCCACTGCTCGCAACCTTGAAGTAACTATGGACCATCAACTGTCCTTTTCCTCACACGTTGCTAATCGAGACTCTTTTCTATTCTAGCACCAAGGTGGTGGAATGACCTTCCCCTAAATGTCAAACTACGGGTGAAGACGTTCCTCTTTCTGATACACTAGAACCATCATTCAATTGCTCCAAATAGCGTTTGTGGAACCTAGTGAACCAGTGTTATTCATTGATACAGTCTTCAAAGCGCTTTTGTACGTTGATCTGGATAAGGGGCATCTGCTGAATACCATAAATGTAAACATATTATAAATGATTGTGGTTTGAGACTTGATTCAGGTTATGACTTTAATGTTGTATGTGAAAGACACATTTTACACTTTCAAAATATGTCTGAAAAACACATAAAATACAGTGAGGAAAATAAGTATTTGAACACCCTGCTATTTTGCAAGTTCTCCCAGTTAGAAATCATAGAGGGGTCATCGTAGGTGCATGTCCACTGTGAGAGACATAATCTAAAAAAAAAATATCCAGAAATCACAATATATGATTTTTAAACTATTTATTTGTATGATACAGCTGCAAATGGTTAGCCTGGTGGGTTAATGTCAGGGTCCCCATGAGGATGAGTTTGAGAGTTTGGTTCCTGGTCGAGCTGGTTGCTGTGTTGGTAAATAAAAATTCTGGACCTTGTCCATTTTGAAAACATTTCCTTTCTGTGTTGGATTAATTTCTTGATTTCCTGGTCTTTAATGAAAGATAACTCCACCAAAAAAAAAAAAAGCACTTCTGTGGTAGCTCAGTGGGTTAAGGCTTGTGCCTGAACATGGTCCTTAATATAGTCCACGCTGGTGATAAGGTTTCAAAGCCAGTCCTACATGCCTTCTTTCTTACTGCACTGGCATGAAACAAAGTATGAACCCTCCAAAAAGCACACATGCTTTTCAGCAGTGGTCGCTCAGTGGTTTAATTCTTGTACCTCATCTAAACATGCATCCCAGTCTGATCTCTTTCATGGTTCATCGGATTAAGGCTGGTGTCTCACTGATGGTAAGGATCAGGGTTTGAATCCTGCTAGTTGCGATGTCGGTTATGTTCCTGCTTCCTAAATCTGTCTTTAGCTTTATATTCTTGTGTTGATGGTTTAAAGATAGATAGACCTGCTCTAAACAAACTTCCTGGCCTGTCTTCTCTGATGGTCCAGTAGGTTAAATTAGGTGTTGTGCTTTTGGTGGGGTTCAGGGTTCGAGTCCTGCTTTCTGCCTGCCAGTCACGATCAGGATTCACTTCCTACATCTTTCTTTAGCGATATATTTTTGTTTTTAATGGGTTGAAAAGAAAGATAGACATGCTCTAAACAAGCTTCTTAGCCTGTCCTCACCGATGGTTCAATGGGTTAATGCTGGTGCCTCGCTAATGGTGTGAATCAGCGTTCAAATCCTGCATTGTCCCTGCTTGTCACGATATGGGTTTGCATCTTTAGCATTATATCCTTGTGTCGATGGTTTGAAAGAAAAGATAGACCTGCTCTAACAATTGGCACAGCCTGTCCTTCCTGATGGTTCAGAGGGTTAAGATTGGTGGTTTGCTGTTTGTGGGGTTCAGGGTTCAAATCCTGCTTTCTGTGTTTCTTTCTGGTCTGAATTTCTTGCTTTGAAGCATGAAACGAAGGATAAACCCCCCCAAAAAAAGAAGGTGAGTTGTGGGACTTGATGGCTTTGTGGTAAAAGCCTTGCCTCTGAGCTCAGAGGTTGCTGGTTCAAATCTGGCTTGCCCCCATACTGGGTAAGTTGTGTGGAAATTAGTGTGTGGTGAGCAATGGTCTGGGTGACTGTGAACAAAGGCTGTGAAGATCTGCTTGGTTACAGCCTCAGAAAATAAAGTGAGGGTGACAATTTTGCATTTTGGGCAGGGAGGAAAAGGGTATTAAATAAATTTCTCCCAGGAGCCTATGTTGAAACTTTTTGGGATGTTTTTGCTTCATAACCTCCTGTTTTCAGCTTCTCTGATGCCAGGGGGGCAGACGCCTGATTAATGCCCCCCTGGTTCAGGATACGCCCTCTGAAACCATCCACATCTGACCTTTCACGCAGCCATTTCTGAAACCTTCCACACTATGGTCAACGGAACCTTCCACACTCTTAACTTTGAGCCCTGGCCGGGGTTTGAACCAGCAACCTCTCAACCCAGAGGCAAAGCTCTTCCAATTGAGCCACAGGATCTCTTGTAAGAACCTGATTTTTAGGACCTTTTTTGGTTCTTTTATAAAACTTTTAAACAATTTAAAGGATAGCTAAGGGGTAGGAATTGAACCGGGTGAGTCAGATAGCAGAGGCTGCATTACTAACCACTACACTACCACAGGGGTGACAAACAAGGCTTTGCTTATTCGACTCTTGGTTTTTCTATAGTTAAGAGATCATGATGGTAGAGGGTCAAAACTTGCTGTACATTCAGTTACTCGAAGTCTATGAGAAGTGACTCAGGTACAAGAACCACATCTCCAACACCTGCACCACTGATATACCATGATTTACCAGCAACCAATTTTAATGACCTTTTATTGTTCTGTTTTTAAAAACTTCTTATAATGTTCAATATGAAACTAGAGGTAAGAATCGAACCAGGAAAGTCTTTCATCATAGATCGCTAATGGCATTACTTTCAAAACTCAAAACTTTGTTAGACATGTAAATAAGCAGGAAAGACAGAGACAAAGACAAAGAGACACAGACACAGCTTTAGAAAGAGTGAGAAACAAATAGAGAGACAGCAAGAGAGAGACATATACAGTGAGACAGAGACATTTACTAAAAGAGACACAGAGACAATTAGATAGAGAAAATAGAGAGACAAAGATAGCGAGATATAGCCACTTCCTGTTGGAAGTGTTTATCAGCGACTCTTAATGATCTCATTTACTAAATGAGCAGTAGTGAGTTAAGTGCTTGCTCAGGTGCCCAAAACTGGCAGCTTGGAGGTGTTAAACATGTATCATATTTACAGCATGTGATATGTATGTAAGCATATGTACAGTGATTAAATATAAAGGCTATATCAGTGCAGAGATGTGTGGACATCATTAAGAGCCTTTGCTATGTTTCCACACGGACAGTTAATGAGGTGATACCTGAGAAACTGCACCTCTTCAAGTCAAGTCAGGAAGCTTATATAGAAAATTATAGACATTTTACAGATTTGAATGATGTATTGTTTTTATCTGTACGATCAATAAAGACAGTAATTTAAGTTTGTGTCACCATTATGAGGGAAAAACCCACAAAACGCCACCTAGAGGGTTAATTGTGTAAAACATGGCGGATTTGGTGTTTGATTTGAGACTTGGCGCAGAAATAAAACAAAAGTTTACTGATTAAAAATATTTTTATCTGAAGTTTATTTATTTATTTTAGATCTAAGAAAGGACTGAATTGATAGCGCGTTAATAAAATTTAGTGCCGTTTACAATAATTTTAATTTTGACAGCCAAATATACATACATATATATATATATATATATATATATATATATATATATATATATATATATATATCAGTTGTTTACCTTCTGCCAGAGAGTCACCTGGTATGAGGTCTATCTCCGTAAAAGGGACACTTTGGATAAGATGCAGAACATTAAGTCGTGAGCTGATTTCATGGATCATCTTCTTATAATTAATTTTTTTGAAATCCTTTGAGGAAATACAGCATCCTCAATTTGGTTTTCCTGATGTCTTTCTGATCACTTCATCTGTGACTGGTGATAGAGGATTGGTGAACTATTTAACTGATTCCTGGATATATAATGTTTTCTGGCACCAAGTCTAAGAGGAAGGGAAGGTCAGTCAGATTTCCTTAAGCTCCCCTTTTCTTTTTTTTTTGCACTCTTTGTTCCTTGTCTGCTTCTGCCAAGGTTATCAATTTTTCACTCCTAGACAGGTCATTTTACCACAGGAACTCACTTAAATTTAGAGTACATACGGTCAGAGGTGGCAAAAGTACAGACATTATTCTCTCAAGTAGAAGTACAGATACTCATGTTTTCAAAGACTCTGGTAAAAGTTGAAGTACTGACCACTTTAACCTGAGTGAAAGAGTGTAAAGAGGTTTGGGCTCTGACTTGTACTTAAGTAAAAAGTTGCTACCTGTATGATTATTCTACCGATTGAAGAATATTATGGGCTGGAGTGTGATTTCCAGGATGAAGGTTCTAACAGTAAAGAACCACCGAGAAATCGAAGCCCCTTTGTGGTATAAAAGCGCACGCTTTTCCAATAGATGAAGCATGTTTAATGCACCATCGTGTCTGAGGATGTAAGTGTGTGCACACGTTTTAGTTTCAAACTGTGACATCTGTTCTTGTGTGTCTAAGAGCTGCATCATAATCTATAGAAGGTTGGTGTGTATGAGGTAACGTCTAGGTATGTTGTGTACAAACCTGTTGTACATCGAGCATGGGAGGTAGAAACCGTGTTTAAACAAACATATTGGGAAGAGGTGTGTGTGTGTGTGTGTGTGTGTGTGTGTGTAAAATCAAAGCTACATGATCTAGACAAACATATTGGGACACCAGTCTCTTCCAGCCAGATGTGGTTCTTCTCCAGTTACCCGCAAAATTGGAGGTACATCATTGTATAGGATGTCTTTGGATGCATAGAATGAAATTTTGCCTTCACTTGAACTACAAGACACAAATCTGTTCCATCATGTGCACAAAGCCAGCTCCATGAAGACATACGTTACATGGGTTGGAGTTTAAGATCTTGATTAGATTGCTATAAAGCCCTGATCTCAACCTTACTGAACACCCTTGGGATGAATTGGAACGCTGATGTGGAACGCTTTTCATTTCAGAACTTTTTAAGAAAGAACTGCATCACTACAAAAATTATTGCTAAACTTGAACTTCCCCGTAGCTGTGAAATAAATCGGCTTCATGTCTGTGGTACGATCTAAAATTTGCACCAATATAAGAAGGCTGTTGCATGTTGGTCTCATTTGTAGTCATAATACAGCAAATTATATTTGGACCAGCGAAAGAAAGATCATCATCATCCTAAAATGCTGCAGGAACAAGACCTAAAACAGCGAAGACTTTTTAAGGCCTAAAATTAGGATTTTGTTAAATTTTAGGCTTTAGGACTCTGGGAAGCCAACACCCGTGTTGCTGTATGTGCACATTATCTTCACTAGCACACTCCAAAATTTAGTGGAACATCTTCCCAGAAGAATAGGGACTAATAGTGGAATGGGATGTACAAAGACACATACGTAACTAACGATGTCCGACTAAAGTGTCCGCAAACATTTGTACAAAAATAGTTTGACAAACAGCCATGACATCTTGAACACACACAAAAAAATTGATGACTCGCCATTTCTTTTCTTCATTTAATACCAAATTCTGATGAGATATAAAACCTAGACTGTGAGGACAATTATAGAAAATAAAAACAAACAAACAAACAAACAAAAACAAACAAAAATCTTAGCTGCTTCATGAAATTCACTAAAAACGTTTCATATTTCAACCGAAAAAAAAAAAAAAAGTATAATAGCAGCTACACACTTCAAGCTATTTTTTTCTCCTTACTTGACTAACTGGTCGACAAAGATCATGTAGAACGGTGGAAGCGATTTAGCATTCACATGGATCTGAATAAAAATAATAATAATAATAATATATATATATAAAACAAAAATGGAACATTGGGTGAAAATCAGTGCAAAGGATTTCCGATTCCGGTCTGTATTTATGTTTGGGAAGCTATTCTTCCTCACACGTGATACTGTTAATGCTCTGATGAACTGCACTGCATTCTGTTGAACGCCAGAACGTCGGTTTGGAGAAACTTCGACAACAAATAGCCAGATAATCAAGTAGACGCTGATCTTCTGGAATCGCGATGGTCGATTCTGACCTTTGCAGGACTGTGGCGTATTCGGACGAGCGTGAGGAAGCGAGCGCGTGTGCCATGTGCGAGAGTGTGTCCTGTTTGCGTCCGGCATGAAGTCCGCTTGTTTTAATCCTCGGACAGACAGGTTATGGTGGTGTGTGTGTGTGTGTGTTTCATGAATTCAAGCTGCGGCCTCTGTTTTTTTTTTTGTTGTGTGATTCCCGGATTGTTGTTTGTCGATTATGGTAACAATTATTCCTGAAAATTGTTGTTACATTCCAGGAAATTCTGTGAAGTTAACAAAGAGGGTGGGGGGGGGGGTTAACGCTTTTCAAGCACTGATCCTCAGGAAGAGGTAGAGCTTCCTTTAAACTTCAGCTTCATTCAGAGACCGGTAATTAGCAAATACACACACACACACACTTTCTGAAGGTCCCATTTAGACAATAGACTTTATCTTTGCACTTTACATTTAATTTTCTCCTCGCCTTTCATGTCCTTCTTTCTGATTGGATGTGTTACACAAAGACAAGTGTAGGGTGGTTCTGTTCTGGGCTATAGATGCGTGTGTGTGTGTGTGTGTGTGTGTGTGTGTGTGTGTGTGTGTGTGTGTGTGTGTGTTTCCTCCTGTAAACTGGACAAGAGAATATATATAAGTGAGCTCCTACATGCTGAACAGGACCTGTGTGTGTGTGTGTGTGTGTGTGTGTGTGCGCGCGCATCTACACACTGGGAGACGGCTGGGGGTTGGCAGCAGGTGTGTTCTGCCTGGGCATTGTGTAAATTGCTCCGAGGAATTGATCGGCTATGCGTCCTGCCTCTCTGAGGCCGCTCAGCAGAGCTCCGTGTACCGTCGCCGGATAGTTACGGATCGTGTGCTCTCCGGCAAAGAAGAGTCGAGGAACGGGCTGTGAAACACACAAATGCACAAATGAAAAAAAGAAAAAAAAACACACTAGAACATATACATTACCATATAAAGGCAATACAGCTGCACTGATACACAGGCAGCACGCGTTTACTATCGCCTCGTTCCCGGTGACATCATTCCCAAGCCTTCCCATAGCTCACGACCCGAGAATGATATTATTAAGACGTTCTGTTGAGGTAAGAGGCCTACAGCGCTACAGGTCTTTGCTTGTTCATGTTTCATTTGATAACATTCCCAGCATGAAACCGGCCCAAGACATACCGATTACGTAGGCAATCACGTAGCATAGAATGTGATCCTGGGGCATAGAATGTGCTCATTCGCTCCGTTTACTTTTCATCTTTGACAAATCCCTAACTAACTAAAGCTGGCGTATACCTCATCGTGCCTTATAACCGTTTTTGAGCTCACAAGAACCAAATCTATGCACTTGAATTCACGTTTCCCTTCATCTCCAATATGACTCGATTAAAGTCTAATCCAGTACCATTCAGGTTGGGCTGGGAGTTGTTTTGTTTTTTATTTGAAACGTATGTTTCGAGACTTTGTTTCTTCTTAAATCGAGGTATCGTGATTTTAAATAAAAAACGCTGGCGCACGCATCCGATCAGATACGCCGTCGTAGCACCGATGCCACGATAATTAAGAGACGAATACCGCCCGAGGGCGCGCCTGATTCACCTCTCACGTGCGAAAACGTTCAATTGAGGCATGTAGTTTTTCTTATTTTACTCAAAAGAATTGCTTCGTTTTATGTTGTGTTTCCGGATCTTTTAATTCATTCATACAAAGAGAATGTTAAGGTTTTTAAGAAAAATCCAAATCGTGAATGTCGAATATTCGGAACATCACCCAGCCCTACATTCAGGTTAATGTGCTGTGATGAATCCTAGACTCTAACAAAGCAGCTTTGTTGGCTGTGTGTGTATGTGTGTGTGTTTGAGTAAGCATGTCTCACCTGTGAAGCCCCAGGTATGGCAGGTCCGGGCGTGATTGGCTGAGCCATGAGGTCATAGTCGTTGCCGGAGGAACCAGCTGCCACGTATGAGTATGAGCCACGAGCCCAGGGGTCCGCACGCCATCGCGTCACCACCGTCTCTTTCGGCTACCATGGCAACACACAAAAACCTCGCATCAATTACACTGGTGTTGTAATAGAGCCTAAATGAGGCTGGTGTACATTTCCTCTCTTTCTGTCCTGGGATCACGTTCGAGGGTAACAGGCACTTTTTATATTTATACATTTATATTACATCCTATAAAATCCATTACAAATTCAAACAAATATAAAAAAGTTAAAGAATTGAAAATATCCTGCTTCTAAGACTGAAGGTTGGTATGATGGTTATGTAATATGTATTAGGAGTGTAACGGTACACAAAATTCAGAAGAATTGCAAATTCGGGGGAAGAGATGCAAATTCCTGCTTAGTTAAATAATATTTTATAGAATAAATCGAATGAATGCAATACATTTTTATTATATTGATTAAATTGAGTAGTCGATTCAATTGAAAATTTCACAAATGAAATTGATTCAATTGAATTGAATTAATGGAAATTTTTTTGCGTATGTTTGACCCCATGTGTATATTACAAATGTTTAAATAAGTGTGTGTCTTTTACATTTAATCATAAATTCTCTAAAGATATCATCTACTTAACTGTTCTAATTATTTCAGAAAACTTTAAACAGATGTCTTCATTCCATCCTTCATTCATTCACTCCCTCGATATGCACAGTCAGGATTTTCCCCTTTTAAGAGAAATCCTTGAAGCTGGACACACGTGTACCGAACCGCAAGACCTGTACCTTAAAACGTTTGGTACGAATACGTGTACCGTTACACCCCCAACATTTCTAAAAAACACGTGTTTGTTTACCTGAGGAACTGCACTGCTACCAAAGATTCCCTTTAGGATTGCTAGGCAACGGCCGACGATGACATCATCACTGATATTCTCCATAATGCCCGCGGCCTCCCCGGCCATCAGCGCCAGCAGAATGGGGGCTAACAAGAATGAACGTAGAAAGATTTCAATCGGGAAGCATAATCAGATCAGTCTCTAACAACTACGTGAGAATGTTCAATGCTGTTATCACAACACAGGTTCAGGCAGAACCCAGAGTCTTAAGTAGAATTTATTTATTAAGAATTTTTTCAATGCTATAAATTTAAGGGCAATTGGTTTACCTTTGTAGAGGTTCCAGAAAAGGAAGAGCTCCCACGGCTGGCTGTGGTGCTTCCTACATGACCGAACAGGTTCACGCTCGGGTCCCAAAACACACGGTCGAAACACAGCACCACCTGTGAATATAAAAAAGTGATGCTAAAACATATACCGCTGATATACAAGTAGCCCAGGACAAAAAATTTATAAATAAATCTCAGACACGGAATTCCCTAAAACCCACCATGAACCCCTAAACCCTATGCAGAGATATAATTAACTTATGAGCTAGTGAACTAGAGGATTGTGCATGCCAGTGAACCTCCTGAGCCACCCGCCCCCCCAACCGGCCTTGGCCTGCAACATACTGCAGGCCTGTACAGGCAGGACGCTGCTAATGGTGTATATACAGCACAAGCACACTGCACCCCCTGCTGGTCTGTAGAGGAAACTCAGCAGCAGGATGTTGCATAACACTGCAGCATTTCTGTTGCTGCTGGAAAGTAGAGATTCACTGCAGTGTATGACGGTAAGATCACGTAGGACAGAAAAGGGGAGGAGGGGAGTGTTGAAATCAAAGCTCTGGTTCAGCCAGCAGGAAACCAAGGTAACCTTGTTCCAAGGACGCACAACCATTTTTTCTGGAGTTTTCTCAAAAGAATGCTACATTTAAGCTCAACAAAAATGGGTTGGTGAACTTTTTCTAAATCAGCACTGAACTCCAAAAGACTGGTGTTGCCAAAAACATGCAATTTTACAGATGATGTAAAGCATCTTAAAAGTGCTAAATCGGTTTGTGTATTTATTGATGTATTTATATGTGACACATTTGGGACTGTGTGCACGGTCTCCATTCTCCAATAACACAGTAAGAACTGTAATCCATAATCAATCCGATTATTCAAATCAGACAATCATTCGCCGGCAGCAAATTGCAGAAGATCGATCTCATACAGGTAAAAAAAAAAAGAAAAAAAAATCTCCCGGTGTCCTGTGTACAGATGGAGATGTGTAACTCGTGCTATTCTGACCACGTGCGCAATCTGTTACAGAGCCCTCCTTTCATGTGACTTTCTTGCCGGGAAACAACATGATCTCACTTCCGCAGCCCCCTACTCGCCAGATTTGCCTCCTGCGGACTTCGCCCTCTTCCTGAGGATGAAGCTTCAGCTCAGGGGTCGCCGTTTTGACACCACTGCAGAGCTCTAGGTCATATTTTCAAAAGACTGGGAGCCCTGTGCTGGTGTGCAAGAAGGCTATTTTGAAGGTGATGGTCTGTAAACGTAGATAAATAGTACTTTCTTGTAAACAGAGGCAGTCTCGAAACTGTTATTCCACCTCGTACCTTCTGCCATTCTTTTCACTACATTTGTAAAGGGTGGTTTCTAGAGGCAATGGAGCCTTTGTGTCAGCTCCAGGTAATCTCATCATTAATACAAAAAATATTTATTAAAAAAAAAAAAAAAAAAAAAAAAGCATCCTGAAACACATCCACACCTTGTTGAGGTTGCCGAAGCCCATCCTTTGAATAGCAGACGTCTTCCACTCAGGGAGCGGAGGCACAAACTGCACTGCAGGTGGCTGCTGCTTCATCACTCCCAGGGGAAGAGTGCACAGCACAGCATCACATTTATAGATGAAGGTCTGTGTGGTTGAGCGTGTGTTCACGGCGATCACCTCACAGCCTGGAGAAGAAAACGTGAGAAAGAGGCACAAATCTTTGAGCAAATGGATATAATGATGTGAGTAAACACGTAAAAAAATATTAATACATTCATTTTTTATTTTATTCTAAATGCAACACAGTCAACTGCTGAGATTTGAACCTTGCAGGTATGGGACTCACCTGAGGAGGTGTAGCGCACCTGGCGCACTGCCGTGTTCAGTTTGATGTCCAATCCCTCGGCCAGGGCCACTGGAACGCACGAGTAGCCGTTTCTCACGGTCAGGTGACTCCCTGTGAACTCGAAATCGTCGTCCTACACACACACGCGCAAACGTTAGATAGAAAAAAAAAGCACTGAATGGGAGACACGAGCACACACACACACACACACACACACACACACACACACACACACACACACACACACACAAATTACCTGATCCCAGTGTTTGAGAGAGAGTGTAGACAGAGGTGTGGCATTGGCAAACTCCAGGTTCGCAAAGTGCCAGTCCAGAATCTGTCTGTCTCTTGAGGATAAATATACATCACTGAGAAATAAAAAAAAGGAGAAATATCACATGTAATATCAACAGCACAGCTCTACAGGATGCAAAGATTAGTGTGGGACAGGAAGTCTGAGGGTAAGTAAATGTGCGATTAAATCTAAAGGTGTGTGTGAGAAGATAAAGCAGATACTTAGGCGTGTGTGTGTGTGTGTGTGTATATACCTTGGTGGATTGGCCTCCAGCTCTTGCAATCTTTCCTCGAGTTTCACCTGCTGCTCAGACAATGCATCATATTCCTACAGACAATCCACACACACACACACACACACACACACATTACATGTTTATGCTATACAATTAGTAGTCATCCTTACTCCTGCATATAAATGGTAGGGGTGTAACTTGTTCTATTGTTTTATGTAATCAATTTAAAAGAATACTTAATTTAATTAATACAATTATAAAGTGTATTGCATTAATATATGTATAAATATATATATATATATATATATATATATATATATATATATATATATATATATATATATATATATATATATATACACACACACACACACTTACCGAACCGTGAATTTTGTGTACCGTTTCACCCGTAATAAATGGTCATTTTGTTTAGCAACATATGTTTCAAGCCTTTTCATGTTTCAGATGTAATGAGATTTAACAATGACATAAATTGTGTGTGTATAATTGCGTGTACGCGTGCGAGACCTTGCAGAGAGCGGTAAGATCACGATGTTTGCTCTTGACCAGGAACTCGGCTGTGATGTCTCTTGGAGGCTTCACCTCATTTGCCTCTTTATACTGTTGATGCAGCTCCTTCACTTTCTCCTTAGTGGACACCATCTAACAAAGACAGATCAGCAATTAAAATATCGACTAGACTGTGTGCCGCTGTGCGTGCATGTGGCTCAAATATTACCGTACCTTATTAAGAAGATCTTTGAGCTCCTCCTGTGTCTTTACGATCTTTTTCCAGTGCTCGATCTGCTCGTCCTTCACATGTTTCTCTTGCAGCCTGGATGTACATACACACAAGTCTGTAATTAATGAATGATCTTTGCAAATATTTGGCAGTTTTTTTTTGGCCGCCTTCCTTGTGTTTATACACGTGCAAAATGTGAGATATGGTCAATATATGAGCCTGCTGTTGGTATAGTGTCGCTTATGGCAGAAAACTAGCTTTGCTGTAACCCTGATTTATTTATTTTTATTAGTAGTTGTCATTGTGGCAGCAGGGACATGGTCAAGTGCTGGTTTGTGAATGGAAGAGAGAGAGAGAGAGAGAGAGAGACACATAGATCAGTTTGTGTGTTCAGGTACGTGTGCTTTTTTTCTGAAACCCGATGGCTGCCTCTCATTTTCCTCTTCCCCTGAGCCAACGCTCTCCCCACAGTTATCTTACGTCTTTTACTGATGCCCCGACAATTCCCACTATTTCTACTGGGTAATAACCCGATGTAGGTCTATGCTAAAAGTACACCCAATACACTTACTGTATGACCACTTCCAAAGCTTGGCCAAGAGAAACTGGCTTATTATTGAGGAAGTTGAAATCAAGTTGATGGCTGAGGTAGGATGTGGCCTCCAGAAGCCTGTTAAACTCTTGCTCCACCATCTCATCCTTCTCCTTAGGAACCTACATGCACAAAGCGAAAGGGATTAGCAATAGGGACATAATAGGCACCTTTTTCTTTTTTGTATTTATATACACTGTACTGTATATATTTGTACCGCTGTGGGGTTGATTTACACTTTTAGGGTGAAATACGCCATGAATTTAATACTCACACTTGTGCATCGCTCTCCCTGTTAGAGAAAAGAAAAAAAACAAGAAAATATAACAGTCAATGGGGGTACAGGAAAGAGAAAACAAGACAATGTCGACCTTTAGGTTCAGCTATGCTCAGTCTGCATGAGGTGAATGACTGTGTGTGTATGTGTTTAGGGTATACTCAATGCCTCTTTAAGCTCAAAAAGTTATAAAACTTTTCTTGCCGCTGAATCCGGGTCTCACTTAGTCACAAATTTAAGCTGCAGCACCAACAGATCTAAACCAAGAGAATGTTTTTCTAACAGTGCACGCTTCCTGAACACTGACGTTCCAAATCGTTAACACTAAACACGTCTGGTTCAGCTCTTAAAGCAGCTCGAAGTGAATCAGTGGTCTTACAGGATGGAAGAATAATAAATATATAAATTGTGCAAAGCATTTAATTAACCAGAACTGAATCGAAGACCCCTGTAGTGCTGCATGAGACATAGCTCTGTGTCTTCAGGTGTGTGTGTGTGTGTGTGTGTGTGTGTGTGTGTGCATACTCACAGCCTGGCCATTGGCCTCATAAAGGGGGCACTTCTGTTTAATCTTGGCCAGCTCCATGTTCACTTGCTTGCTGATAACAGCCATGGGGTTTCCACCTGAGAGAAAGCAGAAGAAATGATGGTGAGAGAAATGTTACAGAATGAACAGAAGACCAGTCTTTAATTAAAAGGAAAAAGCTCTCACCTAGGCCTGTTACCACCATCGCTCCCAGGTCCGCCACGTAATTGCCTTTACGAAAGGTGGCTACTCGTCCTCCGACACGATCCTGTCAATTAGAGCAACAGAAAACCAAACTCTTTTCAAAACACAGACCAGTAGAAACTAAAAAAAGATTTACACCTTTTAAGTGATCAAAAGACTATAAGGCTAGATCAAAAGACCTGATTTAAAAAAAAAAAAAAAAAAAAAAAAACACTACGACGATACATTAATTTCTTCGAATAAACAATTAAGCAGTAAAGGAGGCATGAGGAACTGTAGGAAAAACAGCTGGTCTGCTAAAATAAGTGAAAGAAACTTAATAAATCTAATTGTATTTATCACTTTTTTTACGACTATCCAACATTCAAGAGAAATAGAAAGAAATAAAATATAAATAATAATATTAAAGTATAACTATAAAGAAAAATACCATGATGATGGATATGAACCGTAATTAATATGAACAGTTTGCTACTATGGCATAAGACCAAAAACAGTCAAACAGTTCTGCAGTCAAGTCTTCATCAGTGAGCAGTTGATACGCTCAACAATAATGGATCTATAATGAGTGTCCAGAGATGAGGATGATTTCCCCTCTGGTTCTGGTGGGCTAAATAAATGAATTTATGATTTGTCCAGACCTGCACTCATAATGTGTAACTGATGTGTTTGTCTCACCCTGGCTTCCAGCACGGTGACGTCCATCCCGAAGCTCTGCAGCTGCCTCGCAGCCCCCAGGCCAGACACTCCTCCGCCAATCACAATCACCTTCCCAGTCTTCTTACCTGCACACACAGAGCATTGCATATTGGAGAATTCCTCACCAAATCACCTTCTGCTGATCATCGCCGAGTAAAAAGAACAAATGCTTACTTGGTAAAGGTTTGACCCTCTTGTAGATCCCAAAGTTGATGAGTCCATGTCTTTCCAAGTAGCTATGGATTCTGTGGACTAGGATGGCATCGCCTGGAGGATAAACAGACACACGTTTGTTTGCCAAAAAAAAATGCTAAAAACCTAAAACTATGTACAATATGGCCATTAATTTACAATCAAAATACTTTCCTCTTTTAAGTAGTAAAATCATTTCTACATACTAGAGGTTGACCGATATCAGTTTGCTGATTAGTTGAGTGCTGGAACTACTAGCAAAAATTCATACTGAATTCCAGTTTGCTGCTATTACGAGAGCGGCCTCTAGAGGCGAATCACTGACATCACGTACGCTTTGCTTTTACACGTGAGACTGCTTGCTGCATGGAGAACGCAAAGTGCATAAAAAGCGACATATTCAATACTGTATTTTACATGGAATGTAGTCTTTGTTTTTTTTTTATCCAGTATCCATTTTAAAAAGATAGGTTGGTTATTCTGTACTTCTTACTACATGATGGCGAAATAAAAATTTCATGAGACGGAACAATGCGCTTAAAAAACATCGAAACAGGTGAATCTCAGTAGGGGTAATGATCTTACTGTTATAAGGTGCCTCCAGCTGTTGCACCGTCGACTCAAATGTCAGCTGGATCTTAGGGTTATCCAACCAGAGCTGGAGCTGAAAAGACAAAAACAAGATTATTCTTGTTTATCCAACCTGTCGCTGAGTAATTAAGTGAGTCACTGGTGAGAAAAACAATCTGAAGCTCAGATAAGAAGCTGATCAGACACTACACAAATCTAGCTTCAGGACAGAGTGGTTAGAAGAAAGCTATTCTGGAGAGAAGGAATAAAAAAAGGCAATAGATGTTTGCTGAAAGGTTTTTAAAGGGGAAAAAAAATGCTTTACTACATTCATGAGGTAAAAAATGAATTTTGTGGCCTACATTTAGTCTAAAACCAACCTGAGAACACTACCCTTAAAACAGAGCATTGTGTTTTTCAAGGTGTTTCATGGAAACATGGAAACTGATTAAATAATGGATAAGGGAGTATTTCAGGTGGAAATACCTGTTCCAGAAACCTGAAGTGAATATAACAAATACTGGCTGAGGGTGTGAATACTTATGCAACTATGAACTGCTGTTTTTTTTTTTTGTTTAAGTATTTTACATTGTTGTACCATCACAGTTCTGTACTTTCTATTTACATTGTTAGCTCAGTTAAAAAAAATAATACATTGGATGATGAATTACACACTTAAACTAAATAAACCACGCATCCTGTATACGAGGTGATTTTGAGACTTGCTCTAAGCACAAGAAAGTACTTTACTGATCTATGTTTACACACTAAACCTGCAAAATAGTTCCCTTGCACAGCAATACAGCACTCCCAGCTCAGTGCTCCCTGTGACTGTGCGTGCAACCTTGTGCTGCCATCTATTGGCCCCTCACAATACTAGTCTAAATGTCACCATGGATATTAGACTGCAGGTTTTCCACTACATGCTGCACTGCTTTAATCCGAAATTGTGCACTAAAATCCAGGCTGTACCGTGCGGTTCCTGATGTACAGGAAGACCTTCTGCGTCTGCTGCGGCCCGCTGATGATGTCAGGAAAACACGCCGCTTCTTGCGAGGTCATTCGGTCATGCGGAAGGCGACTCTGAAAAGCTGCACCCTCTAAACCTGACAGAAATGCCAAAAAAATAGCCAACAATATCAGCTGGAGTGAGCGAGACGCGATTGCACTGTAGTGCATAAAGCGTGTAAAAGCATATAGCTGGCATTTGAGTCATTCGTATAATCACACCTGTGTGTATGTGGTAGGGTGCTGCCAAAAATAAAAAAATAATTAAAAGACAGAATATACACACAAAAACCATGAGAGAAAAACAAAACCGAGCGGTTACGCCCTCCTCACCCGAGGGTTCCTCTGGCTCGCTGTCGTTTTCCTCCTCGACAGGGGGTGCGGGCGGAGGAACCACCTGCTTTCGCTCTTTCTCGGCTTTAGCGTTTCTCTCCTCCTCCGAGTAGTATTCGTCCTCCGACAGGTTCGCCAGGCTCTCGTCCATCTCCCTGTACTCCACCTGCAGCATGGGTCACATGCACAATCTTCCTTACAACCGGCTCACGGAGACGGAGCAGATAAGCCTCTCTCCACTACGAGCGCAAAAATACTCTATATGGACAAAAGTTTGTGGACACGTGACCATAAGATTCGGATGTGTTTTTTCGAGTGCCCATTTGTGTTCGCTCAAATGTGTTCAAGAGGGTTAAGGTCAGAGCTCCACACCAAACCATGTCAACCATATCTCCAGGGAGTTGGCATTGTGCACAGGGGTCATGCTGAAACACGTTTAGGTCTCCAAGTTCAAGTCAAGTTTAAATAAATAAAAAAATAATAATAAATAAATAAATAAATAAAAACTATGCAATTGTGTGCCTTCAAATTTGTGGTACAGGTCTGAGGAAGAAACACATGGTTCTTCCACAGACTTGGCTGGAAAAGTCAGGTGTCCCAAAACTTGTCCACATAGTGTACATTGCAAAAAAAGATTTGAGTGCTACTTAGGCTAATCAATATTTCGTTAACCTGACATAAACATCACAAGTGTTCATAACCACCGTGACTTCTGGCTCCTTTGTCATTTTCAATAACTCACAATCCTGATGGCTTCTTAGCTGCTACTCAGAACTTGGTTTTATGTAATTTTTGGTGTTCTCCACAATAATATTGTGCTTGGAGACACAACAGGCTTCGTAGTACACCAGACTCTGGACAAGAGACCATAAAGAGGCAATGGAGAAACAGTGTTTTAATTTGATTTCCTATAAGCGACACATTAACATCGCACCTAACACGCCTGGTGCTAATGACTAAAAAATTTAGGTGTTCACTTTGGCTCGCTTGCGCCGGCTGGTCCTGCGGCCTTCGGCCGAGTCCTGATCTGCTCCAGCAGAGCCGGGGAGGTGAGGCAGCGGTGCTCCGCTCGCTTCTCCGCTCGGAGACGCCCTTTCCTTCTTCTTCACGTCTGCTGAAGAAGCAGAACCCGTCGCGGCTCCCGACTGCGGACCCGCGGACGTCTCTGTGGCCCTGTCGACCCCGTTTCCTCCTGAGGAAGAGGATGAGGACGAGGACGAGCCTGGGTCTTTCTTATTCGACAGCATGATGGAGGAAGACAGAGGCCTCTCCTGAAACACGATGGATATGGTATTTTTTGTTTTTTTGAAGACAAGTAAATAAAATAAAATAAATAAAAAAAAAAAACGAACAAAATGAGGGGTGACGTGTAATAGATGTTAGATGTTTGTTGACCGATTGACACAGGATGGACAGCAGCCTAAAACAGTCAAAACACGTACACACACACACACGTACACACGTACACACACGTACACACACACGCACACACACACGTACACACGTACACACACACACGCGTACACACACACACACACGTACACACACACACGTACACACACACACACGTACACACACACACGCGTACACACACACACACGTACACACACACACACGTACACACAGTCCTTTGTTTTGGCTGCCTGAAAACAATTAGAAATAACTGTAATAATGAATGGTAAAGCAATAAAAAAGTTAAAAAAAATACTATCAGGATCGGATTTGTTTATCTATTATTTAATAAAAAATACTGCTAACCATTTACGGTATTCATTTATCAGAATTTAAAATGAGCTCTCTAAAAAAAAAAAGACCGGATCATAATCCCTAAAACGGTTGATTCACAAGCTCAGAATAAAAGAGAAGAACCTCTTGTCTATTGAGCAACTATGAATTTCGCACTAGCGATTTGCCCTCCCCTGGTATAAAGGCACGTGTCTCGAAATCTGCTAAGAAGTAATGATTACGATAACGCATGCGGATGCCGTGACTCAGCAGTAGGACCTGGCGTTCTCTGCGCACTGATCTGGATCGTTTCCCACGGCCTGCGTGAGCGACTGCTCTGAAGGTTCTGAAGGTTCGAGCCCACCTCTTTGACGTGCTCCTAACATGACATGAGATGACGTGTGAATGTGCTGGAGGATGTTTTATGGCAAATGAGGGCAAATTCACATCAAGTGCACATTACAGTAACCTTGTTTTGTTTTACCCATTTCTCGGTGCACCGGGAAATATCCATTCAATCACTGGGAAATAAAGGCAGAATAAAAGAGACAAAAGGTGAGGAGCAGGAAAGGGTGCAACTACAACAAGAAATGGGGGAAATGGGGGCTGTTGGGACAGAATATATTATAGTTAAATAAAATAAATATTGTGAATATTGTGCCAGGAAAAGTTGAGACGTAAGAGTGGTCCACCTTTGGTACAGCAGCACCCAAATTACTTCACCGTTCACGATAAAGAGCGGTCAAACAAAAATAACATCCTGTCGCATCAATACAAATTGCTATGGATCTCTTGGTTAGTTTTCCAGCTTCTCAGGTAAACGTAACACTATACGGACAAAAATATGTGGACACCTGAGTATAAGATCGGTATGTGCTGTTATAATAACCCCCACTAAGTGTTCCACTAGAGTTTGGAGTATGCTGGTGGAGATTAGTGCTTATTCAGCTACATGGGTGTTAGTAAAGTCAAAGTCAGGTACAGATGGAGAATGAGGAGGCCTGGGGTGCAGTCAGTGTTCCAATAGGGTTAAAGAGCTCTATGGCAGGAGATCTTCCACTCTCAACCTATAGAAAGCATATCTTCATAGAGCTGACTTAGTCATGCTAGAACAGGTTTGGGTCTTCTCATTTAAGTGAAGGGGAACTTTCATGTTACATCCATTAAAACTGGGCACCTCCAACACAATGTGGTAACAGTTTGAGAAAGAACCACATATGGCCGGAAAAGCCTAAGAAAAGTGTCCTAATACTTTTGACCATATAGTGTACTTACACAGAATAGGCGTCACATTATGACCACCTGCCTAATATTTTGTCGGTCCCCCTTTTGCTGCCAAACAGCCCTGACTCTTTGAGCATTAACATCCATGAACTTCTTCAGCAGTTTGAGCTACAGAGTTTGTTGGATCGGACCACACGCGCCAGCCTTCACTCCCGACGGGCATCAATGACCCTATCGCCGGTTCACCGTTGTTCCTTCCTTGGACCACTTTTGAGATACTGAGCACTGCAGACCGGGAACAGCCACAATAGCTGCAGTTTTGGAGACGCTTCGACCAAGACGTCTAGAAGTCACAATTTGTCAGACACGCTCAAATCCTTATGCTCGCCCATTTTTCCTGCTTCTAACACGCCAACTTTGAGGACAAAATGTTCTTGCTCCTTAATAAATCCTTACTAACAGGTGCCATAATGAAGAGATAATCAGTGTTATACAAGTCACCGCTCATAATGTTATAATGTCACTGTTATGTACTTTCCCAAATTAAAGAATCTGATTCTGTATGCAGGTGTATTCACTTTTGAAACACGTAATAATCGTAGTTACGAACACAGCAAGTCCGTAGCGCTCGTCCTACTTCCTTTATTCCCTATTTTAAACACCGACCTGCTGCCGGTTTTGATTTTGTTTTTAGATAACGTTGTTGTACACGTGATTTGTTTACAAATTACATCCTAAATGACGGGATAACACGTCTTATTGTCTCCAGGAGGCGTAATAACGCTGGGGAGTTTGAAGAGTCACTGTGCTTGAACTCCCACAAATTCTAAACAAACCTCAAATAAGATGATGGCTGAAAAATGACAATCGTCCTAGATGCTACTCTGCTCCTGGGGGCGGGACTTACAGACTCTAGACAGTATTTTATTGGACAAACACAAGATCAGTACAGGATGAGTCATCAGAAAACAGCGTTTATACTTCTTATATAAATAACTAATAATTTAGGGGGGTAAAAACAAATTTTGTCCTACATATTGGAGTCCTTAACATTACAATAAAAATCTCAAATTCTACAACGTTTTGCTTCGTGCTTAACGTTTTCTATTATTGTTCACATAAACCTCATACATTCGACTTAATGAACGAACAATCTTTAACTGGACGCTTTTAATATCTCAATTTCCTCAGCTGCTCATTTTTTATTATTTTTTTTCTAATTAATCGAGAAAAAATGGACAATCAACAACGGTTTAAACAATACACCACATCGAGCTAGCCACAATACAAC
This sequence comes from Silurus meridionalis, assembly GCF_014805685.1. NCBI lineage: Eukaryota > Metazoa > Chordata > Actinopteri > Siluriformes > Siluridae > Silurus > Silurus meridionalis. The sequence goes on from NC_060891.1 coordinate 4,235,809, forward strand.
AATACAATAAGCACACTAGCATGCGATATTTTCTTTCCCACTCGTATTCTATTATCTCCCCATCCTCCATCATAATTGGTTAGTTCCATCCGGATCCTGTAACGCGATTGGCTGAAAGAGCGCTTATTCCAATACGAACTACCAATCAATCGCCGAGCGGGGCGGGACTCTTCGCGAAAAACGGGTGCGTTCAAAAAAACTCCAGCCGCATAACGCTAGCTCGTTATGAAGCTTAGCTCTAACCGCGATGCGAGCGCTAAACTGCCAACGGTTGAACTCTGCCCAACGTAAAGCTGCTATTCAGACGCAATTTTTAATACCTGAACACGGAACGTCTCATAAAGCACATTTTATACATTAGAACTAATATTTTAATAATAAATCTTTTATTTACCTCAGATTAGCTACCGTCCAGCACAAAGGAAGCAGATGTGTGAGCGCAGCTCCAGAAACGGACCAATCAGATAACTCGGGTAAAGTCTGAATGGGCGGGACAGACAATTTTCGAGCTTTGATTGGTGAGAAAATCTATCAATCAAACCTAAAGCGATTCTTACATTTTTAGATAGTATATAGTGACTTGTTATAATAATAATAATAATAATAATAATAATAATAATAATAATAATAATAATAATAATAATAATAATAAAACAATAATAAATCATTTCGGACCTGTTTTTCTTTTCTTTTTTTTTATCTTCCAGATTGTAATATTTTACAAATTGTTGGTGAATGCCCTGATGACATTACACGATTTAAGCAGTTATGATAATTTTATATGATATTAATTTTTGAAAGAATATATTAATGTATTAAATAATATATTATGAATCACTTATGCTGTATGGGAAACCCCGAAGCCCCGCCCACAGGAAGTTAGTTCCTGGTTCAGGTAAATCTCCAGGTGAGATTTAGGGCGTTCTCTCGTCGTCGACGACTTTATTTAAAAATAAAGAAAAGAAACAAATAAACAAACGTAAGTTCACACTAAATACTTTTATTTATTCTTGGTCGTTTTTAAGGGAAGTAGAAGTCAGGAGAAAAAAGCTTTTTTTAGAATATTCTTATTATTATTTCAGGGCTTGTTGGGCTTAAACTTATTGTTAGGGAAGTTTTCTTTATAATATATATATATGTGTGTGTAGTATAATATATGTGTGTGTGTGTGTGTGTGTGTGTGTGTGTGTGTGTGTGTGTGTGTGTGTGTGTGAGAGAGAACAAAATGTGGAATAATGCCTAATAATACACTTTATAATAATGAAATAATGTATAGGGAAAACAACAAATCGTTGCAGTATTCTGTATGTATAATGCATTTATAATTCGAAAGGAGTCTCTAATTTCAGTAAAACTAAAATCTGGGTTTTTTGGTATTGTTTTTGTATTGTTTTTTTGTGAAAAAATATGCAAGAATCCTGAAGGAAAGACTGTTTATTGCTGCTATAACATAATGAATAGCTGGGTCTTGTTAATTGTAACAGGAAACTGCTGAAGTAAATGAAATAATGCTGAATATATTTAAGAAGCAACTTAAAGAAAATACAGACATTTATTTACATTCTGAATTATTACTGTGTGTGTGTGTGTGTGTGTGTGTGTGGGTGTGTGTGTGTGTGTGTGTGTGTGTGTGTGTACATTATATATATATATATAATGAACCACATTGTGTTAAAACACCACATAATCTTATTCTAGCAAAAATCGATTTGTGTTCAAATGTAAATCAAATTGTATTATTCCAGTTACGCCAGGTTGTTCTCTAAATTTGGGGGATTATCATATAAGGTGGGGTGGTATTTTGTTTGATCTAAAACTCTAAACTTTAATGTAACGTAACTACCCTGAGAATAATAAAATCCTAGAAAGGTGAGCGCTATTGGATTGACGAATGTTCAGGAAATGTCATCACCTTCCAGGACAAACACATCCCACTGCATCAAGCCTCAAAGTAGCACAGACCAAGATCCAAATAATGTCTTTTTATATCTAAAACAGGCTAAATCTGGATAAAAGTATGGAAATTCCTGACATGTGGATCTTCCCCAAACTGTTAACACAACATTTTTAGATGCTCTATGACGTTTCTCCTTCACATCAATTCTGTTCCTGCATGACAATGCTCCTGTACACAAATCCAGCTCTATGAAGATATGCTTTACATGGGTTGGAGTGGAAGATCTCCTGCTATAGAGCTTTGACCTCAACCCTATTGAACACCTTTGGGGTGAACTGGAACACTGACCCCTAATGCTTTTGTGTGTGAATGAGCACAAATCTCCACAAACCCAGTTCAGAATCTAGTAAAACATCTTCCCTGAAGAGTGGAGATTAAGAGCAATTGTAAGATGGGGCTGTTTAAAAAGTGACCAAGAATCTTATGTACAGTTATCTACATACATTTTTCCAAATAGTGTGCATTAATGTGAATAATGAGGAAGACTGGATTAACAGTCTGGGCACTTGTACCTGAGAGAAATGCGATAAATGACTATGCGTGCATGTGGCATCATAATGAGCTGGGCATTTCATCCAAATGTATTTAATTTTCCACTCGTTTTAGAAACGTATATTACTAGCTTTTATATGTCTCTTTCCAGAAATGCTCTTTTGCTTACAATAAGATAGATACATTTGCATTACAATTGAATTCTGCAGGACTAGAGCGAGGGAGGTGAAATAACTGCTTAAAACGAACGAATAGCCTGAAAGATTGTGTTGTTCTCCTGTTTTTAGGCACCGTAAGGATGAAGACAGAGGGCTCGATGGAGAATAGGCCGGATAACACGGCGTTCACGCAGCAGCGGCTTCCCGCATGGCAGCCCATTCTGTCCGCCGGTATAGTTATCCCCGGCTTCACTCTCATCGGCCTGGCCTTCATCGGCATCGGCGTAGCGCTCTTCGTCACCTCCCAAAACATCAAAGTGCTGGAGGTAGAATATGTACCCCTATAATAAAAATAATTAAAAAAGCAAAAGCGTGCATGTGGCGCCGCCCAAGTGGCAGTCTGTTGCAGCGGCTCCCTTTGCTGGTGTAACAGAGAAATTTCCCCACTGTGGGACGAATAAAGGTATATCTTAATACGTTTGTGAGGGAACTCCGATTTCAACTATGTTTCACACGTAAAAATGATTGTGTTCGGTGCACATGTACCCAAACAGTCCGGTAGAAATAATTGTACCATTACAGTCGTAGTAATTTGATCAGTAAAGGTTTTGATAAAAAGCTCAAGAGTTTTAGCCTCAGTATTGCCAAGCTGCCAGTGTAACTTTATCTTACTCCCAGGATGCTGTGTCATGTCCAATGTTGTGCTCTAACACCATTGACATCAATGCAACGAAAGGAAAACACTGAGCTATAGTGAATAGTGAAAATGTAACTCAAATAGGCTTTTAAATATTTTTTATTGTGTATCAGAGAGATTACACAGGCGTTACAGACGACTCCTCCTGTGGAAAGTGCATGGACCCGACTAAAAAAGACTGCGTATGCGAAGTGAAGTTCTCCTTCAGCGAGCTTTTCGAGGTATGGTGAATTTTTTTTTTGACCCGTCTAAATATTGCTGGGATTGCTGGGCTTGATAACCTTGCTGTTTTTTAGGGCCCTGTATTTTTCTACTACGGCCTCTCAAATTACTATCAGAACTACAGAACGTACGGAGTGTCCGTCGATCCCTACCAACTAGTGGGAGACACGGCATACTTTCTGGTATAGTCTTTCCTTTCTGGCTTGTCTTTCCTAATTGTCGAATTTTTAATGTATTATTTATTTGTTTAATTCCTGTCAATTCTTTTTCTTCGAAAACCTTTACAGTCTCCAGATAGCAACTGCTCTCCGTATCAGAACGATTCCACCGGGACGCCAATCGTCCCCTGCGGATCCATCGCCAACAGCATGTTCACCGGTATCGCATCCCACTGCTCCCGAATCCTACTAAGCGAGCTTGAAAGATTCCACCCATGCCAAAAAATAATGTCTTTAAAGTTGAGATTTCCAGACAGACCTCTATCGGGGCTAAATGTGGAATGGGATTTAAAAAGCAATGTAAATCTTATTGGCAAAACAACGTGTTTAGGGCAGCTGATGTGCTGTTATAACAGTTCCTCCTGTTCTAGGGTGCCATTTCTTTTGTCTTCATTGAACAGCTCATTTCATTCATCTTGAGGATTTGTTTTAGATTATGCCGCTATCCAATGATTTCACAACACTAGCCTTAAAACCAAAATCAATCATTGTAGGCTCTTTCACACATTTCTGCCTGTGTTTCATAACAAACACACACACACACACACACACACACACACACACACATTTTGACTTTATCTCTTCTGAATAGACTCCTTCACGCTGTACCAGATCATCAATGGGCAGCAGTCGCTGGTTCCGTTTGACAGAAAAGGAATCGCATGGTGGACAGATTACAACATCAAATACAGGAATCCTGCTCCCGTCAATGGTTCCTTGGCTCTAGCTTTTTCAGGTATTTATCTATATTACTTTCTTACTTTTGTATATTCTCTTGAGTGGTCATTACCGACTGAGCGAGCGAAACCTGTCGTATTGTACTAAGTACAGATTAGACAACGAAATCCTGATTTACATTTATATAATTAGTCTGTGTTAATGTCTGCCACCGTGCTCATTCTATCTGATTTCTGCTAGTGCAGAGGTATTGCTACTTTTATTTTTGACCACGGGAGAGTCTTTAGGACAGAAGAGTGTACATTGAGAGACTATTATATCCTCTATTACAAAAGCTAAAAGAGGAGATATCCTGTTTAATGAGTGTTATATGTAGCTGTAAATTAATAAAAAGTACGGGGGATAATTTTTTTGATTGAATCACTAAGGCCTGTGTGTAATATAAGATGAAAAATATGCACACAAATTAAATCCTTTGTTGTTGTTTTTTTTTCTTTTCTCAGGTACTACAAAGCCCATTAACTGGTCCAAGCCAGTGTACGAACTGGACCCGAATGACTCGGCCAATAACGGCTTCCTGAACCAGGATTTCCTGGTGTGGATGAGGCGTGCAGCACTTCCTAACTTCAGGAAGTTGTATGGGCGAATCAGAGAGGGAGCGTATGCGAATGGCTTACCTGCTGGCAACTATACATTACAGATCAACTACAGTATCCTTCAATCGGGTGCAATCAACACACCAGGCCTCTTCTCGTAGTGTGTGTCTGTGTATACGTCTGTGTATATCTCTAAACGTGTGTGTGTGTGTGTGTGTGTGTGTGTGTGTGTGTGTGTGTGTGTGTGTGTGTGTGTATCTCTGTACGTGTCTCTTCTGTGTATGCATCTCTGCTTATCTGTGTATGTGTCTGTTGTGTGTCTGTGTATATCTCTGTACATGTGTGTTGTGTGTTTGTTTGACTGTGCTTATCTCGGTGTGTGTCTGTTGTGTGACTCTACGTGTCTGTTGTGCGTCTGTGTGACTGCGTATTTCTGTTCGTGTTTGTTGTGTGACTGTGCTTATGTCTGTACATGTCTGTTGTGTATCTTTGTGACTCTGCGTATGTCTGTACCTGTCTGCTGTGTGCCTGTGCGTGTCTGTTGTGTGTCTCTTCCACTGTACTTATCTCTGTGTGTGACTCTGTGCAGGTCTGTTGTGCGCCTGTGTGTACGTGTCTGTGAATCTGTGTGAGTGTACAATATCTCTGTACGTGTCCGTGTGTATTTTTGTGTGTCTTTTTACTTGTCTCTACATTTTTCTGGGTGTTTTTGCACATCTAAGGTTTTTTTTTTTGTGTTTTTTTTTGTGACGTAAATTCAAAGTCAATTATTCAGATGGTGCAAGAATTTTCCTCTTCAGCTGACATGCAGCTTTTCTCTTTGTTAGGTGAAACTCTGTCAGCTACAAATGCACACAGACAGGTTAGTCTTGTTGGGTGTAAGCAAATAAAAAAAAACTAGAGGAAGAAAAAGAGTGATAAGAGTGGGGAAGAAAAACAGTGTAGATGGACAGAAGGTTTTTCCATTCTCATTTCACTGGTGAATGTGAAAAAGTAATTATTTCAATATCATTGCCATTAACCGCCACTAGTTTATGCTGGTCATGTGTGTGTTGAAGGTGTTAAAGGTTTTACACTATGTGCTTCGATCCTTAACCCGCAACCTAGACTACCCTGTTCAGAGCTTTGGGGGCACGAAGAAAGTGGTGTTCTCTAACGTTTCCTGGATGGGAGGAAAGAATCAGTTCCTGGGCATCGCATACCTTGTGATGGGTTCTCTCTGCATTATCATGGCAATAGTCATGCTCATCGTCTATGCAAAATACAAGTTTTCAGATGACGATGGCGCATAATGCCGTACGCCTGCAGTGTGAAAGGTTGTGAATAGTCATTTAGGCCTTTTGTTTTCAGTCTTTGATTGAAGGAAAAATGCTGCATCATAGTCTTGATATTTAACGTCAAAAGGATCCAAGAATGTTTATTTGTTGATGGTTTAATCTTCTCTCAAATTGTTTGTATTGTTTTATTGCCGCTATTTTCACTACATCACCTAAAAATGGCAACTACCTTCTTGTAGCAGAACCAGCGGAAATTCGTTTCCCTTGATGACATCGATGCAGTGGCGATGATTCGAATCATTTTTCCTATTTAACTTCAGTGTAACGGTGCTTGTGTGGTGCGCTTCACAGCCGCCAGCTACTTGCAGGAATCACGAGTTTCACTTGATAAACCATGCCGAATCCAATTAGGCCAAAAAACCCCAAATGATTTTGTCTTTACAAGGTCAATTTCATAAAGCGACCACACTGATTTTACATCTGTGTTTTCGTTCCAGTGTTCCAAGTTAAAAGCCATCGCAGTTTAATGCTTTTAAATGTAATTTTGTTGTATTATTGCAACTTATGAGTAATTAATTATATTTTATATACCTTTTTGTATTATAGGACTATGGGAGAAAACGTTTCATTTCCTTCTCAAAGCTTTTCTTTTTGTGACGTCAGGTAGCTGTTGAGGGGTTGCTGCACTTTGTGTTTTATACAGTGTCTCAGGGTGTGTATATTTTGGGGTAAATGTAAAATGTTTGTAGAGAAATAAAGCTGTGTAACTATTGGGGAAAACAGGGATTATTTTCTTATAATACAAAAGTGCTTTATTTTGTTAATGCCAATCAATTGAAGTTAAAAGTGCACTATGTGAGATTTTGTGTGATTTAAAAGCTTTAAATTGCTTTGATGATACTGGACATCTTTTCATAAATCGCTGCTTTAAAGTCAGAAAAAACACTATATGGACAAAAGTATTGGGATTTATCAAGCCATATGTGGTTAGAATTGGAAGCACACAATTATATAGGATATCTGCAGATATTTCCCTTCACTTGAACTAGGAGACCGAAACTTGTTCCAGAATGACATTACCCCTGTGCACAAAGCCATCGTCATGACTATATGGCTCGAAGTGAAAGAACTCCTGCTATTAAACCCTAATAAACACCTTTGGGATGGATTGGAACACTTTACCACAGGCCTTCTCGTCTCACCTACATCAGTATCTGGCTTTACTAACACCCCGGTGTCTAAATGAGCACAAATCTCAACAAGCACACGGAAAACTGCTAATATCCGATAAAGGATTTCTTTTGAACAAAACGTATATTTATTATACAAAATTGAGTGATGGAATTGCTTTCTTTTTTTTTTTTTTTGAGAAATAAACGATATAACATTTGAATGTATTCTGTTATTTGTGCTTTTTATGTGTACTCCATAGAAAAGCAGCCACATCAGGAAGAAAATGGGAAATACAGATGATATTGCTTTGTTTTGTTTTATTTTATTTGCCACAATCAAAAGTATAAACATTTTTAAAAATCAGATGATGCATACATATTGTGTGTGTGTGTGTGTGTGTGTATATTTATGTATGTGTATGTATGTATGTATGTATATATATATATATATATATATAGAGAGAGAGAGAGAGAGAGAGATATGGTTTTTTTATTGTTTTTGTTTTTTTATCAACCTGATTCTCCTTTTCATTACCACATTCATCACCATGTTGCAGTAGTGCAATACTAAAAAGCAATCATTGTCCAATCACAAAAGACTCTGAATGCACTCGCTCATGTTCAATGTCTACTAAATTATAATTCTAAATTTAATATAACAAAAGAAGATTAGTATTCCTCACTTGACATCCTATAGAGAGATTTTCTTTTGTTTCCTGCCTCTCTGGTATTGTTTTTTTTTTCCCTTGACACCCCTTCTAATATTCATAAGAGAGACCTCAAATGTTTATTTTGGTAATAGAGTTCACTCTAAAAGAACTGTTACATTAAATATTATAAAAATAATCCAGAAGATTCAGCAGAAATTGTATTTAATGTAATGAAACCACCAGTACAATCAAAAGCCTGTTATCTCAATGCCCAAACTGCCAAACATTAATATTTAAGTAGGGCTGTCAAAAGTACCGTGTTAATAACGAGTTAACACTAATTAATTTTAGTGGCACAAATTTTATTAACGTGTGATTAACGCAAAGCACATTCCTGTGACCATTTTCATTAAAAATATAAAAGGAGAAATTAAAACCTTCAACGCAACACATTTATTCACGTCGTCCTTTCTTTACTCGGATCTAAAATACATTTTAAATAAAATAACTTTAATCCCTAAGCATTTGTTTTACTGATGCACCAAGTATCAAATAAAGCACCAAAATCCCCCATGATGCACACATCCGGCAATTAAAACCGTCCGTGTGGAAACAGCAAATGTTTTGTTTGGTTTACTGATGATTTACTAATTTAAGACATAATTACTTCAAAACATTAACACGAATATTTTGTCTTCATGCTCTATGTTGAGTATGGTTTTACTAATAATAAATGCGAGATAAAGTTGCTATTATAATAAACACCTGGATGCGGTATTTCAGGTAAACGATTGTGGTTCTAAATGAAAATCTGTCGCCTCAATGTCTGATTTAAATGGTCAGGTAATTGTTATCATCCATTTTTTTTTAGCTTTTATAAATATCTTAACTGTTCTGTTTGAGCTTAAAAAATACGTGTTGGTCAATGTTTTGTTTTGACAACTGTGTGCTTTAAAAATTGCATCACTGTAAATGCTTTAGGACCAGTTGTTATTGTTTACTTCCTTGGTATGGCCTTTTTCTTTTTTTAATCTTTGGTGTGGTTTCTGTGGACATAGTTCTATGTTAGTATATATTATATTTATCATGGTCATTATATTTTATAGCTGTTGCTGTGTTTTGTTTTGTTTTTTTCGCCGCCATTTTGTCTCGTCCTCGCCGATATCGCGAGAACTCAGTGTCGACGCGAGAGAGGGAAAAAAAAGTGAGGGGGTAAAAACGTCACTTCCGGTTGTTCATAGCGTTTTCGTTTGTTGTAGAGGGAGGGAGAGAGACGGCGCACCGCGGACGCGTCCATTTTTCCTGGTTGAACGAGTACATGGGCGATTCGAAGCGACTCTAGCGGCACAATAATATTTCGGAGAGTGGTGTTTTGGTCTATATTGAAAGGTAAGAGCTTTGCGAATGAAATAAGTATGGTGAAAGGGGGGGAAATACCCCGCTTAGCCCGTGACTCTGTTCCCTTCCGCGGGCCTTCGCTTAATGCTGTAATGCGGCGTGTTAGCATTTCTCCGTCTCAGCTGCTAATTTATATTTCTTATATCTTAGTTTTCTTAGATATAGGAGTTATATTTATAATCGGAAAATTGCACGAATTTCTTATGAAATATAAAACAGTGTGGTGTTTATAAAGAAGGGGAAAAGTATAATGGTTGATATTACTGCCACAAGAAAGGTTGTAAAGGCAATCTGCGCGCTGATTGGTTAGTCCTGCTGTCACTCACGGTGCAGGGGGCGGGTGTTGTGTTCTCGTACACAACAATGGCAGGTGAGAAATACATTAATATAAAATTGGGTTGATGGCGTTGAGGGGTTTTGGAGTTGCTGAAGGTAGTAAGAGTGTGCAGGAGGGATTGATCGCGCACGTATTTGTCTAAGAAAAAGTTAGCTAAAAAGGCAAAAATCACCAAACACAACAATAAATCAGACATGTCAAACTTTAGACCCTGTCCCACTTCCAGCCCCTGGATCCATTATATTAGACCCTTGGCACTCATTCCTGACAAGATGCCCGCCTCTACCTACTCGAACATATGTGTTAACATCTTTTCTCTGTTTTGAAGATGGCGTCATCTCACTGATGCACACTCAGGACCAAAACCCCAAACATTAATGAACCGACAGCCATGCTTGGGCGAATCATGCATAAGAGCAGAATGTACTGCTTTTATTTGGTGTTTTATTTTTACACTTTATTCTGTATTCTGTCTGACTTCGTCATTTATTGAATGTTTACCTTTTTTTTGGCCCTCTACTTAGACAGTATTTAACTTTGGCACCCTCTATGATTGAGTTTGACAACCACGGCCGTAAGTCAAGTAAGCTTTAAATGTCATTCTAACTACATATAATACACATGGAAACAAAACCAAGTCCCCGAATATGAAGCTGCTGTTCTAGTAGGACCCAACATAAGGGAGAAGAATAGATGTCTTGATTGATTGCAGCAGTATGGAGTAAAATATTTACTAAAGCAATTTTATTGTATGAATATATCGATAATAGATTTATAGGTATACGATATGTGTATGTATAAGGATTTTAAGAAGAAACCGATACAGTGAGAGGGTCATGTGGTAGTAGAGTAGTGTGGGGAAATCTTTTGGACATTGCTGATTCACCTGCAGACTCGAGGTCACTTGAAGTGACAGTGTAATAGCATAATTGTGAATAGAACTAATGTGGCAGTGTGTGTCTGGTTGTAAATGTTGGTCCAGTTCAAATATTGTTTACTGGGTTAATTCTAAGACTGGCTCTGGTGTGATCTGTCTGTACTGCTCTTTTCTACTGCCGAGCTGGATCAATCTTCTCATTTCTGTGTGAATTTAATGAAGTATATACATGCATACACACATTATATTCGCCAGCCCTACCCGGATTTTACGTTTGTAGTAATGTTCTGAATTTTGTGGGAAATATTAGTGTAGGAACGCATTCCCCTTCGGTTGTATTTCCACGCTTCACCACTAGAGGGAGATTCACAGACTTCCATTCATGATAAGTTGCATCTGTAGCGTCACAGTACACTTTTACACTGCTCTCTACCAAGAGCTTAACAGGCCAGAACACTGAGCATCAGCCATCATTCTACATCACACAACCTATCAAACAGGAGCTAGCAGGTGACGGCAGGAATCGCACCACACGATCAAATCTCTAAACCTAGTACAGCTTGAATGTTTTTAATCCTAAAAAGGCGGCCACATTACTGTATGGTGTTAGATGTACAATAGTCATACAGAAAATGCATAAACCAGACAAATACACAAGCATAGAACATGCACAAATAGCAGGTGCAGTCATTTATACATAAACTGTATGCAACTCCAGTTCACACAATCTTAAATGGTCAACAACATAAACAATCTGTTAATCCACTGCTCTGCAGTTTAGGCGCAAAAAACTATCACATATCGTCCAAATGTAGACCGTAACTAACTATAATCTATTATTAAATGAGGGATAATTTGTAGCACATGTTTTGCAATTATATTGCAGTTAAATAAAAATAGAATGTCAGGTTTTTTGTGTTGCACCATCGCATGGATCACGATTAACTGAAGTAATGCAAGTTACAAAGGTCTTCCTATGAGAAGAGTTCGCAAGTCAGAGTTCGCCAGACTTGATCTTTGGAACGCCTGCGATTTATTTAATAAATCGGTGTGTGGTGTGCACCGGGCAGAGCGGCCTTCTTTTAACTCTGCTCGTATTGTTTTCAGATGTCGGACGAGTTGTTGAAGCAGTTGAGCAGCTACAGGGCTCAGCTGCAGCAGGTGGAAGCGGCGCTCTCCACAGACCCCGAAAATGAAGATCTGTTAAAGTTACAGAAAGACCTTCAGGTGAGATGTGCAGCATTGTCTATCCGTGTCAGTCAGCGTGGATCTAGCTTTAAAAAAAAAGCAACATAATGCAGGATAAATGTCACAGTTTAATACTAATGTTCACCCTGTAATGCATTTCCATAGTCACGAATCGCAGAAACTTGTACGGCATTTAGATATGAGCTACATAATCCAAGCCTCATCGTTAATAACCACTGTATAGGCAACGGTTTTATAAAAAATAATAATAATACAAAAACAATCAAATAAATGCTACGATCACTGGAACCCTTCTCGACACTATTTTTTGTGCTGGTGAGTTTTCTATAATGTCCGTCGAGGTTGAAGAATACATGGCAAGGCATCTGAACCATTCCTACATACAAAATCTCTCCAGATTCTTCAGATTTCGAGGTCCATGATTTCGCTTCAGTTCACTTCACAGGTTTTCTAAGTGGGTTAAGTCTGGGTTAATTTAGGGTGCTAATATTTGTGCATGGCGCTGTTTAATATGTAATATTGTATATATTTAATATGTAATATATGTAATATTGTTATGTTGACATATGTAATGTTATGGTGACACTTGGAAATGGCAGGTTTGTTTAACTTTTTTATTTATTTATTTATTTTTTTAAGAGCACTTTAAGCACTGGGTAACTGTGAATAAATTTTTTTTAGGAGGTCATCGAGTTGACAAAAGACTTGTTGGCGGCTCAGCCAGCAGAGGGCGTTGCTAGTAGCAACAGCTCAGATGCAGCGCCACTCAAACACAGCTGGAAAGTAGGAGACAGTTGCATGGCCGTGTGGAACCAGGACGGACAGTGAGTATCTCACGCACGCACACTCACATTAACATTTTTTGACAGGAGGGAAAAAATGCCTGTGAGTATCTGTTCTTTCTCCTTTCTTTACATCACAATGTGGTCGTTCTGCGAGGTCTGAATTGTGTTTAAGCTGTGAATTGTTGTGAGCGTGTGCTTTGATATGCCCGTACTCATGCGCTTACAGTGCTTTGTCCTTTGCAGGCAGTACGAGGCAGAGATAGAGGAGATCGACAGCGAGAATGGCACGGCCGCCATCACCTTCACCGGCTACGGCAATGCTGAGGTGGTGCCTCTGCACATGCTCAAAGCAGCCGAGCAGGCCAAGAGCAGCATGGACGAAGGAAGAAAACCCAAGTCCAAGTGAGTTGGGATTAAATCCTTGCATTGTCTGGGGTTTTTCTGGTCTTGTCTCATCTGGCTTTTTCATAGGTAGAGGACTTCTAGTACCATACATTATTTTCTGGTATTTAAAAAAATCAGTGTGTAATTCTATTATTAATATTTAATTTATATGGAGAGAAAAAAAAAGTATTAAAAAATCCGACTTTTCCAGTCGTGTGCTGCTTCTCCTTTATTGTTACCACAACGTAGGGGGCGCACAATTGTATTCGCTGCTTTGGATGTGGTAGCATGATATATTCCCTTCACTTGTTCAAAGCCAGCTCTATGAAGATACACATCACATGGGTTCGGATGGAAGATCTTTGGAGCTCTTATCATAAACAGTTTATAGAACTGTAGAGAGATTTTGGGTTTAGGGAGGAAAGAATGGGAGGCAGGCGACAGATCAAACCAAAACTCTGCATCCTGCTTTGTGTCGTTCTGCTGTTCCTCCTCCAACTACATCAGTACCTGATTTTACTAACAAGCCTTGTGACCGAATGATCAGCAATCATCACAAGTGCACTGCAAAATGAGCAGCAATTATTACAACTGCACTGAAAAATGTGGGATGGGCTGTTCAAAAAAAAAAAAAAAAGCACATGCTGTGTGTCCACAAACTTTTTCCATCCCTCTTGCCAAAGAGACCTGACCAGGAAGCTCGAATATTCAGAATAATTTTAGCTTTGGATTTTTGTTAATTAAAATCTAGTAAAAAAAAAAAAGGTTTTTGAAAAGTGGTTTGTGTAAATGCATGTCGGTGTCAAATAATGCGTTCGCGCTCCTCGTGTGTTTTAACCTTTCCAGGAAGGAGCTGCAGGCAGAGCAAAGGGAATACAAGAAGAAAAAAGCACAGAAGAAAGTGCAGCGGATAAAAGAGCTAGAACAAGAAAGAGAAGACCAGAAATCCAAATGGCAAATGTTCAACAATAAAGCTTATTCAAAGAACAAGAAGGGGCAAGTAAGTAACGGATGCATACATTTTTTTTTTTTTTAAAGTTTGTTGCCAGATTATTAATGCTCATTTTTCACTCACTCTGTCCATCATTTCTTTTCTTTTTTCCCCTTAGGTAAAACGCAGTATATTTGCCTCACCGGAGAGCGTGAACGGAAAAGTTGGCGTGGGTACGTGTGGGATCGCAGACAAACCCATGACTCAATACAACGACACGTCCAAATACAACGTAAGGCATCTAATGCCTCAGTGAGGTTTTTCATCTGTTCTTGGGATCCTCCCTACGTCCCCACCACCATCCCAAAAAGAACAGCTGGTGGAGCATCCAAACCTCGGTCTGGACACTGAACAGAAGCAACTATATAAATCCACCATATTTTATTTCGGGATATGGAAAAGGTGTTATTTTGAGAAAAAGCAGTAGCCTAGATGTTGAGTGAAATTCATAAGTTACGAGGACGAGGCTGCAGCGTTAGCGCTTTACAGCTCAATCAAAAAGGAAACCATATGCTCATGCCAGCATAACCTCCACTGGAAACTAATGGTCTAGCAGGTTTCTATCAAAAAAAGCAAGCTTGAAATATATATCTTCAGTTTGTGCCCCAATTCCAACCAATACGTCTACATCATCCAGCGGAGATGGGAACTCTGACTTTTAGTATTTTAACCTTTTATTTGATATGCAATAAATGCATTAAGATCCTTCTGAGGTAAACTGAGTGAGCTTTTCACTACAGAACCTGAGAGACTGTTTAGTTTATGTGCTTATCGCGTGTCATTTGCTAAAACGTCAGAGTCCTGTACATCCCTCTGTGCGGCACCATTTCGTGGAACGGATTTCTGTTGTCGGTCTTAATTTCGATATAAAGTTTTGTACACCTTTACAAGGAATAAAGTTTTTTTTTCTATCTGTAGATAAATGTGCATTTTTATTTTTTTGGCTGGATCGACACTTCAGGTTGATTTTGTATTCATATATATTTAGATGCAAGCAGGAGGCTCTAAATTGCCTTTAGGTGTTAATATGTGTGTGTGTGTATGGTGTCCTGGGATGAATGCGCTTAATGGATATTTCCTCCGTTGGCTTTACATCCACTGACCAGGAGAAAGTGTTTACTGGAGATATGTGGGATATCACAAAAACTCATCACAGCGATGGTAGACTAATACACCACTGTTGATCAGTATTTAAAATAAATAGGCAATGGTACAGCTTTGTATTTATCTGAAGATCCCAATCAAGTTCAGAACTAAATAAATAAACGAGATATTTTACTTAATGTCTTGGATTTGGAACAAAGTCGAATAGCTATAATTATCGATCCCTTCAACAATCTCCTCCTCCGATGCAGAGCCTGATGTCGGGCCTTGCCAAGAGTTGGTCCAGAGGTGGAAAGTAGGTTTTTTTTGTGTGTGTATGTGCTTCTACTTTTTAAAGTAGTTTTTAAAATCTGTAATTTTACTTATAAGTATGTTTTGTTTGAAGTATTGTACTTAAATACATTTTAAATGATATTCAATACAGAGAAAAAACTATATATAGACCCCCAGAAACTACTGCACTAAATGGTTAATGGGAGGACAAAAATCACAAGAAAGAAAGATGGAGACAGGCAAGACAAATGCCAGTGACGCAGACCGAGCTGAAATTGGAATTGTAATTTCTCTCATTATCATAAGTGATATAATAACAGGATAAAAGGTTGATAAATGTAGCCTGGAAAATTTTACTCTGAGTAGATTTTAAATGAGATTAAATAAAGCATTAGCTAAGTAAATGGGCTGAATAATGAAAATGAGTGAAACTGTTGGATTGGAGATTACAATTAACTGTACACTGTAGAGGAAGAGGGATACCTTTTGTCAGATTAACTGTAATCAGTTTTAGATTGGATTTCTTGGAAATAATTAATTTGGAGAAATGAGTTTCCATTCTCAATCTGTAGATGGCGCTGCTCTGAGCTTCGTGTGGATCTCTGGATGGGTCAATATGCACATATAATTGAACTATTGACTTGAAGAACTCATCAAAACAGGAAGGCGTCTGTATATGGAACGTATGAGTCCATATACAGTATAAGATGTTTAAGAATGTGTTTGAATATATAAATGTAGAACTAAACTGGAATAAAAGGTCTAAATTTTGCTTTGGGGTGTTTGGAATTACTGGGGCACTTTCTGCAATTTGTACACAAATACTGACAAGGATGGACGGATCGATGCAGTAAATAACGATAGAACACGCTCCTTTCGCATTTTCCGAAGGCTACGGATTGCCCTCGCTGTGCTACATGGTGTATCTCTGACTCTATTTAATAGATTGTTCCACAAATGTGGCTAAATGACGCCAATGTGGCTGAAGTTTCCCTTCACCATACCGCTCGCTATTCACTTTGGATTTCCACTAACAGGCAGCTCTGATGGAGTAAAGATCCAGGCTAAAGGGGGAAAAAAGTATTCGTACAACTGGTATATGAATCCTGAAAACATGCACACCAGCTTTCCATTTTGCTTCTGCAGCTTCTATCTAAAAGGAATCAGCGATTACTTTTTGTTTAAGTACAGAAGAATACCTTACACTACAGGGACAAAAATCTGTGGACACCTGACCATAGGATTCATGCTTTTTGAAAATTCCATTCCACATTTAATCCCCATTTTTGGTATAATTCCCCCCACACTTTTAAGAATATTTTCCATGAGATTTTGGAGTGTGCTTGTGGAGATTTGTGCTCATTCAGCTACAAGGGTGTTAGTAAAAACAGGTACTAGGTTGAGGTGAGGAGGCCTGGGGTGCAGTTAGAGTTCCAATCCATTCCAAAGGTGTTTAAAAGGATTGAGGTCAAAGCTTCCAAGATCTTCCAAGCCACTCCATGTAAACTATACTGTGATGGGGCTGGCTTTGTGCAAAGGGGCATCATCATGCTGGAACAGGTTTGGGTCTACGAGTTCAAGTGAAGGAAAGTTCATTCTCAAGGACATCCTATACAATCGTGTGCCTCCATCTTTGTGGTAACAGTTTGGGAAAGAACCACATGTGTCTGAAAAAGTCTTTTAGTGTCAAATATACAGCACCATCAACAAGCTAAAAGTGTGTCTTGGCTTTTCTCTCCTTTCCGCTGTAGAGAGGTCAAGTTTTTCCACGGCAGCCTAAATTGCTCGCATGAATCCGTTAGCATCTGCATTTTTTATGATCCACCAGATCAATTTATTGGGTCACTGGTTTACCATCTTGCACACATCTGAAAAGTCAGATGCTTCTTCTCGAACAGATGAATCAAATATATAGTTTTGTTTTTATCATTAGCCATAAGTCAAGTCTCTAAAACAGCTGCCTTCTTGACTTTTTTCAATACAATACAGCTTTCTGAAAATGTATTATTAAATTATAAGTGAAAATCATAACGTATTTAATGTACAATTTTTATATATTATTAAATATAAATTTAAGCCGTTTAGGAGTCGGATGAGTCGACTCATTGGGAGAAGGAAGAGTCGACTCAAGAGTCGATTCTTATGTATATTATATATCAAGAAATGGGAAACTTAAATAGAAGAAAACGTAAATAGAAGAGTATAAACCGGAGAACTTCAAACATTACACATTAAAAATTAAGTATACAAAAACAGCACGAAATCCTGGTTTTAACACCATCGGAGTTGGAGTTTTAAATCACTTTTCTCAATCACCAGTTTTTTAGGACACGTGACTCCAGGTACCGCCCACAACTGCTGGATTATAATAAGTCTCGAAAGTTTGTATCATAAAATAATATTTTGCTGGATTTATATTTTTCAATAGAATGCGAATTAAAGAAATAATAAACGCTACTGATTTATATAATCCCATCACGCCCAGATGTGAAACCGTGACGCACTTCCTGTTTACACGCTGTGGGCGTGGCTTTTGACAGCATGGCAGTGAGTCAGTGCGAGACTCCCAGTGGATCAGCTGTAGAACTCACAGGCAGGCGTCGGAATCACAGCCCGGAGACGGTAAGCAGAGATCCATTCTTTTTCACATCACAACACATTTTTTTATTCAAAACTGTGTGTTTTATTATTATTTAAATAGTTAAAACTGTCTGTCTGTCTGCTGATCTCATATTCCTAAATCCTATTATTCACCTGTAGTGTTGGAATAAATGATCACTTACTTTGGAAGAGTGACATAATATGGAGATTTAAATGTTGTTTAAAGGACAAGGGTGATTTTAGATCTGGAGAAGGTAAAGATTGGGTTCTTGGGTCTTGATTGCAGTCACAACTTTCCATAATTGAAACATATATATATATATATATATATATATATATATATATATATATATATACATAAAATCTGTAAAAACAAAAAAAACAAAACAAACAAACAATTAGATAATTCATATCTCTCTCTCTCTCTCTCTCTCTCTCTCTTTATATATATATAAAATTTCTTATGTATAAATATATATAAATTCTGTTTTATGTATTTTTAACAGGCATTGTCTAATGAATACATTTGCCCACTTGACTTAACCTAAAAAACCACAGATGTTGTGTTACATACTTTGCATTTCATTTTAATGTGAAAATGTAAAATATTGTGTTAAATATCAAATACAAAATATGTTGTGAACATCTGATGTCTTCTTAGGCCTTAGGTTAGGGATAATGAGGGAAAAAGTAATTAATTAAATAACTAGAAATATATATATATATATTTTCTAATTTTTTCTAACTACAGTTTAAAATGTAAATCGAATGATGAAAACCAAAAGGAAATCATGAAAAACAGAAGTCAGATGACAGTCTGGAAAAAAAAAAAAAACAATCCAGAAATAATCAGGAATTTGTTTAAACTTTGGTATCAAATCTGGTATCTGATTTTTGATTTGTGGTCAGTGGTATTTCAGAAATTTCCCCACTGTGGGACGAATATAGGTATGTCGTAATCTAGTTACAAAACACTCCCTAATCTTGCACTAATCCTGTTTTTTTATTTGTATTTCTAAATTGTATTATTATTATTATAATTTTATGTCTATATATCATTAGATGAGGTCATCAGAGGTCAGAACCTTCACTGATACCTGATCCTTAACTCTTCTTGAAATCCTTTTGGCAAGCGAGTAATTCAGGATTCTCAGGTCAAGCTCTAGTGCCAGGGTTTGCAAACGTGAGGCGTGACTGTTGTGTGCTTTATGACGATTTGTGTCCTGTGGTAATAATGGAAGACATGTCATTTGTGTCAAGAATAACCTGGTTTGATGGTATGAAATGCGGATTTGACTGTTTCAGATCTAATTCGGTATCCGTGTAGCAATCAGGGTCAGTACCGGAGTCAGTAATAGTGTCTGATTGATACGAGACTGAAATACTGTTATATAACTCATACTCATATATAAATAATTAAGAAATTATGTATGGCTGGATTGATGATTTGTTCATTCATACTAATTATATACACACACACACACACACACACACATATATATATATATCTCAGTAGTAGCAGTCCTGACCCATTGTGTTAATGTGGGAGCAGGCTGAGAAGGTTAGTCTAGACTTTTCTATCTCTGGCCACAGATTCCTGGGTCTCCTGGGGAAATGCCAGACTCTAACACTTCTTCAACTTCTACTTGTGAGTAAGAGGGTGTGTGTGTGGGTGTGTGTGTGTGTGTGTGTGTGTGTGTGTGTGTATGTGTGTGTGTATGTGTGTGTATGTGTGTGTATGTGTGTGTATGTGTGTGTATGTGTGTGTATGTGTGTGTATATGTGTGTGTGTGTGTGTGTGTGTGTGTGTGTGTGTGTGTGTGTGTGTGTGTGTGTGTTTGTTAAATGCAGAATTTTACACTGAATCACCTCTAACACATTAAGACACTTGTGCTATCGCGCTTTTCTACATACATGAGCTCATGGATGTCTACGATTGGCTACTGCTGCAGTGATTCACAGCCCCACCCAGAGATTATGACCAATAATAATAACACTTTAATAGAAATCCAATATACTTTCATTAAACCCTTGTTTTTTAATACAAATTATTATACACTGATTATAAAATAAAAGGAATGTAACTTTGGTCTTATAAAAAGAAGAAAAAGAGAGAAATATACGACCTCTGGGCTAGTTTCAATGAAAATCTCTCTCTTTCTTTTTCTCTCTCTCCTCCCCCCCTCTCTGTCTGTGTGTTTGTGTGTGGTTACTCAGTGAAAATGCTGACTTTGTCTCTAACAGAGTGGTGTTATTCAGAGGAGAGTTTAGTATTGCTTCATAAAATCGTCAAGAAATTTCACGTTAGCCTGCACAAATGATAATACACACTCACGCGCACACACGCGCAGACTCACGTGGACACTTTCAGCGTGACAGAGTGGAACTTGTTTTCCCTCTGTTAGATTGTGCAATGCCTTTCTCTGTTCTACAATTTTATCTCTCCAGAGAGTTGATTCTAGAAAAAAATAACAAGCGCTTTTCAGTAATCTCACCTACACGTTCACACTGGAAGGAGACGGCACATGTTTAGACTGTGTGAGAATGCATGCGCGTGTATGTGTTTGTGTGTGTTTGAGTGCGTTTATCAGTCGCTCGCATTTATCATCACTGTCATCAGTGACACAGGGATTAGACTGTGTAAGGGACAACAGCCCTTTGCCCTGATAATGATAATAAATATTTGGTGTTTACGTGTCAGCAGTCGACTTTCTATAGATAACACTGGAGTCTAGAGTCTCACACCATGTCAGCATTAGGAATTATACCTCAGCATTATGTTCCAGTTTTAACACACACACACACACACACACACACACACACACACACACACACACACACACACACACACACACACACACACACATATATATATATATATATATATATATATATATATATATATATATATATATATATATATATATATATATATAATTTTACAGTAAATTTTAATTTTAATTTTAATTTACACCTGGGTTTAATCAAAGTATATTGTTTTATTAAAGATCACAGCAGCAGTAGCCAATCATAGGCGTCCATTAGCTTATATATGTGAAAGAGGGCGACTCGCACTATGTGTGAGATATGTGTCAGAGTTGATTCAGTGTTAAAAAGTGCAGAAATGTTCATGTGACAATGTGAAAATACACACTCACACCCAAAGACAAACAAACATAGCCCCGCTTTGATATCAATATCCTTACTACTGCTTTAAATACAACAAAACATTATTCATTTGCCAAGGATGATGCTCTTGCCCCTGTCAGAGAATATGCCCCTAGTGGACGAGTTGAAGAATGGTAACCTTCTCAGCCTGCTCATACTGCATGGACACACATTTGTCATTTGTGCACAGCTGAGCGAAGATTAGTAAGCGCTTTCCGAACATCCAAATTTCATACGTAGTCTCCATTTGCATACTTAACCTCCATTCTTCTGGGAAATGTTCCACTACATTCTGGAGTCTGCTCGTGGAGTTTTTTTGCTCGTTCGTGTTCGTAAAGTCAGGAACTGTAGGTTGAGAAAGCCTGGGGTGTTCCAGTTCATCATAAAGCTGTTCAATACGATTGAGGTAACTGCTATAGCATAATGTTTTCTTCAACAGCCTTATCTCCTAGCTTAAATCTTTGGATCTGAGTGTTTGTGACACGTTTTGTACCTGAACAGTCGGCACATCGTGCTCTCTGGTTACAATCTGTAAAAAAAAGATAACTGTTTATTACAAAGCACTGATAGTATGTGCGGGTGTGGGTGTGACACTATTATGTCTGCGTGTGTATATCTGCTTATTTGTATTTTAAAAGCAGTTTAGTTAGTGTAGTTTAGATACAGACATCAACAAATTATTTGCTCCCCTCCATTAAAAAAAAAAGAAGAACCCACAATAACTTAATCTTTTGTTGCATGATCTTTAGAGGCAATCCATGCATGTGAAACAAGTGATTTCTGTTGCTCTTGATGACACTTTTGCACCTGTCTACAGGACGTTTTGGCCCATTTTTTATGAGCACACTGTTCCAGATGGTTGAAGGAGCCTTCTCCACAGTGCATGTTTCAACTCTCTCTATAGATTTTGCATAGGATTCGGATCAGGGCTCATCAAAATGCCGCTTCAGAATACTCCAGTGTTTCCTTCGTAGCCATTCATGTGTTCGTTTTGCTCCAGAATGCTTTGAAAGCCTTGAGATTTCATCATTCCCTACACAGATTTGAAGCTCCACAGAAAAGCAGCCCCCAAAGATACTAGACCATGTATCAGTAAATATCATCTTTTTTTTGTTGTTTGTTTATTTCTTTGAGTTCTCTTCGATTGGAGACCACTCTGTGCAGCTGGGGATGGTTCCACATCAGCAGCCTAAAGATTTGTGAAGTTACTGAGCAACAGTCTGCTAAAATAGGCGATTAATTGCAACCAGTGGTCCTGAGCTATCACTGGAAACCTTAACAATAATCATACTGGAATGAATGGTAATTCGGTGCCACCAAGATGAGAATGGGTTCGTTTTTTAAGACTGGTTCCTCTGAATGTTTCTTCTTCATGCCATCTCAGAGAATTGTCTGTAAAGCTGCTTTGAGACAATGTCCATCGTTTCAAGCGCTATACAAATAAAAATGTAAAAATGC
Organism: Silurus meridionalis; assembly: GCF_014805685.1. NCBI lineage: Eukaryota > Metazoa > Chordata > Actinopteri > Siluriformes > Siluridae > Silurus > Silurus meridionalis. Next base: position 4,258,511 of record NC_060891.1, read on the forward strand.
TTTGTGGCTCTTCAGTATGCATTTCAAGCAAATTGAAAGAAAACAGTTCATTTAAAACGTCGCGTTATTAAAGCACAGTAAATTGTTAATGCCGGAGATTACATAACGTCTCTGCTCTTTCTTGTTGTGTGTAGGTATGGTGATGGGTGATGGGGTTGAAGGCTGGAGCGTTAAGGAGGTGGCTCTCTGGCTCAGAGAGCAGGGCTTCAGCGAGTACGTGGAGCTGCTTTGCGCTAAGCACCGCGTGGACGGAGCCGCGTTGTTGTGTGTAACCGAACACGACCTGCGATCCCCACCACTGCGGCTCTCACGACTCGGCGACATCAAGAGGCTCGCGCTGGCCCTGCGAGGGCTTCAGAGATTAAACACGTGCTCCCACACACCACTCAGATCATTCAGTGACTCTTGCACCAATGGCACGTTGCTCTCGCGGACCTCAGGATCGAAATGCTGTGAATGGAATAGCACCACGGACCAAAACTGCCCAGTGGGTAACGGGGTCAGCATGGCGACGTGGGATGGGCATGGTCACGGCTACTCCAATGGAAAATGTAAAAAGGACTACTGCTATCTAGATCCTGAGGGGTGGAAGACAGCACTGAGTTCGGTCTATGTGATGCTGGTGTTTGGAATCACCTCGTTTGTCATGGTGCTGGTGCATGAGAGGGTGCCTGATAAGCGAACCTACCCTCCCCTGCCTGACATATTCCTAGACAGGTGTGTTTGTGTGTGTGTATATGTGTGTATGTGTATTTATATATATAAAATATAAATACACTTTTTTACATTGAGTAATCAATTAAATTGGCACAAATTGATTGAATGAGATTAAATAAATTAAAAAATTGTATTGAATAGTTTACATTTGTATTTAGTAATACAGATCATCAGGATTTTCTCCTTTTAAGACAAATTCTTAAAGTTGGAAATAAAATGCTAAAGAATCCATAGAGCGCAGTTGTCACGAGCCACTTCCTGTTTTCATGCATGCAGATGTGTGTGTGTGTGTGTGTGTGTGTGTTAGAGACTGTAGTGGACAAATAATAATGTAATAGAATAACATTTCTTCACTCTGCAAGTGTAAAAGTTAAATTATAAAACAGCTGCTTTTATATAAAATCAGTCAACACGTTCTGACAAATCTGAGCGGCGCACTGTGCCCCACTGTGCCCCACTGTGCTGTAATGACAGTTAAAAGAAAGTGTTCATGTGTATAATATATGTATAATGAATAGTGAGGGGCGGGGCTTACTGAATGTAATTAGCATTTTAACGACATTTAATTCTGTGTGTTTTAGCGTACCCAGAATTCCCTGGGCTTTTGCCATGGCTGAGGCCTGTGCTCTCGTCCTGTGTTATATATTACTGCTAATACTGCTGCTGCACAAACACAGGTATATATAATCACACAATCCACACACACCACACACACCACACACACCACACACAAATCAACTATATATTTCTATATGCCTGTGTAATATAACAGATCTTTTCCAAGATAACAAAAAGTCTCCAAGAGCCTTCACCTTTTGTGATATGTTGTGTGTGTAATATGTTGTGTGTATATATGTGTGTGTGTGTGTGTGTGTGTGTATGTAGATCTATTCTCTTTCGCAGATTTTGTAGTTTAACAGGGACTGTGTTCCTGCTTCGTTGTGTGACCATGTTTGTCACCTCCCTGTCTGTCCCTGGACATCATCTGCAGTGTTCTGGCAAGGTCTGTCTATCTGTCCGCCTGTCTGTCTGTCTGTTCGACTGTCTGTCTGTCCGTCCGTCAGTACATTTTGGAATCTTGTCAATATTTCTTTAGTCTGCAGGCAGTTACAACATGCTTACTGTGTGTGTGTGTGTGTGTGTGTGTGTGTGTGTGTGTGTGTGTGTGTGTGTGTGTGTGTGTGTGTGTGTAGATGTATGGTGATATCTGGGCGAAACTCTTGCGCTCATTACAGATATGGAGTGGGTTCGGCATGTCCCTGACAGGGGTGCACACATGTGGAGATTACATGTTCAGCGGACACACAGTGATTCTAACCATGCTCAACTTCTTCGTCACAGAATGTGAGTACGCTCATTGTGTCCTTGTGTGGATTCTTTCATTCTTTTGCCGTTCTATCTGTCTCCTTCTTCTCATTCTCATTCTTTTACTCCTTTTTCTCCTCAGTATTCTCCCACAAATGTTCCTACTTTTTGTTCTTTCTTCACTCAATATTCTTCTTCATCCTTCTCTTTCTCTGTATTCTCCTTCTCCATTGTTTCTTTCTTCTTCTTTTCTTCCTCCTCTTTCTCTTCGTCAGTATTCTCATTCTTCACGTTTGTCTTCTCTTTCCTTCTCTTCTTCAGTATACTACTTCTTTTTCTACTTTTTCTTCTTTTCCTCCTCCTCAGAATTTTTCTTTTTCGTATTCTTCTTTTTCTCATTCTACCTTTCCTTCTTTTCCTAACTATCTTCCTCCTATATCTTATTCTTTTTCTCCTTCTTCACCTCAGTATTCTACGTTTCCTTCTTCTTCTCTTCCTCTTCCTTCCTTGTCTAAGTCATTTTCTTATTTGTTTCCTTCTTCTCCTCCTCCTCCTTGCTTCTTCTGAATTACCAGGGTGTAAATGTGTCTTGTACTCTGTCACCGTATGTTCTCTCTGTATTGAACCAGCCGTGTGTTTGTTGATGTTCTTCTCTTTGTAGACACTCCGAGTAAATGGCACATTTTGCACACGCTCGCATGGGTGCTGAACCTGTTCGGGATCTTCTTCATCCTGGCTGCTCACGAGCACTACTCCATTGACGTTTTCATCGCCTTCTACATCACCACTCGCTTGTTCCTTTACTACCACACGCTGGCCAACACGCAGGCGTACCAGCACAGCCGCCGAGCTCGCATCTGGTTCCCCATGTTCTCCTTCTTCGAGTGCAACGTCAACGGTCCTGTCCCCAACGAGTACCGCTGGCCCTTCTCCAGGCCTGCCTTCATGAAAACACTCATTGGATAGAAACAAATGTGTGTTTGTGTGTGTGGCACAGCTAGGATTTCCTTAACGATTGTGACTTTTAAAAAGAATGATATATTTACTCAGTGGTTGTTCTTTGGGATGGATGGCAGCATTTGGCCATCAGCTGAAAAAGAACCTTTTGTGTTTTGGATTAAAACGGTGTAACAATGAGTACCAGCTGAGCTCATGACTCCATGCTCCTCTGAAGGAGAACCAGAAAGTCCAGGGTTCTTTAGAAATATTCACAGGTCATTTGCACATCTGGCTTAGGGTGCAGCATCTCACATTACAGTACTGACACTGAAATTGCGCAATATTCTTTTTTTCTTTTAATGTAAGATTTTTGTAATATACATCTTCAAAACTGTATTCTGTAACTAAAGTCGGTTGTTTACAGTGACGTTGTGGGATGTGAGATGTGAGATGATGGAACCCTCTGCCATCTTTTGTATTTTTTACTTTTCAGAGAAGCAGAGCTATTTTTTATACAGATATCCCAAAAATTACAGAAGGTACCGCTGCTTATTATTATGGCTTATAATATATAATAATATAATATAAACCAGTTGAGGCTCAAGATGCTTTTTTTCCCTCCAAGAACGTTATTAAGAAGATTTTCTTTTGTCGTGCGAATACAATATTCAACAAAAGTGAGGGTGCTTGTTTAGCTGCACATTTGTTTGTTTGTCCTCTCAAAATAACTCAACATACAGCCATTAGTGTCAAAATAGCTGGCAACAAAAGTGAGTACACCAAGTGAACATGTCAAAACTGTGTCCAAAGCGTCCATATTTTGTGAGCACCATTGTTAGGTAGCACTGCCTTAATCCTCCTGGGCATGGAATTCACCAGAGCTGGACAGGTTGTTGCTGGGATCCTCTTCCACTTCTTCATAATGTCATCACAGATCGTCAATTTGGCGGTGTGTTTAGGGTCGTTATTTTATTCTGCCTTTCAGCGCAGTTTCTGAAGGCAGGGCATCATGTTCTGCTTTAAAATATCATGGTACATGTTGAAGTCCATGTTTCCCTCAATGAATCGCAGCTCCCCAGTACCAGCAGCACTCATGCAGCCACGGACCATGATGCTACCACCACCATGCTTTACTGTAGGCAAGACACAATTTTGCTGGTGCTCCTCACCAGGGTGTCGCCACATATGCTGGACACCATCTGAGCCAAACTATCTTAATCTCATCAGAACACAGGACATGGTTCCAGTAATTCATGCTCTTGGATAGATTGTCTTCAGCAAACAGACTTGCGAGGTCCGTTCCGAGTGGAACCCGTCTTTGAAAACCTCTGAATGACCCTGGCCACTGTACTTTAACTCAGTTTCAGGGTGTTACTGATCTTATAGCTTCAGACATCTTTGTGGAGAGCAACAATTCTAATTCTCAAATCCTCAGAGAGTCTTTACAATGAGGTGCCATGGTGAACATCCAGTGGTCAGTATGAGAGAATTGTATTCAAATCACTAAATTTTAACTGCTCTAATACAAGATACACACATTTGTATGGTCCTGTCAAGCAGACAAAAACATGAACATGTGGATTTGCATTTATAAATGATATACAGCTGTTATCACTTTGGGTGTACTCACTTTTGTTGCCAGTTATTTAGACAATAATGCTACTGGCTATAATGACTAATACTCTAAATATTTAAATGTTTTATTTCTATAGTGTTGTCCCTTGAGAAGATCTACTAAAGTGTTGCTGAAATGTAAAGAGTGTCCTTGCTTTGGTAAGATACTCTAGTGATGTGGTCACCAAGAAAGATAAAACTGAACTCTGACCTCTGTTTCACTTCACCCTTTTCACAAGTGTTCTTATGTTTATTTATTTCCTTTCTTTTTCCTGTTTTCTTTCTTTCTTGTTTTTTTTTTTTAATTTTTTTATCTTTTTATTTTTTCAAGTTTTTTCTTTCCAGTTTTTTCTCCTTTGTTGCCTTTTTTCATTTATCTTTGTACTTTCTTTTCTTAAATTTAAATTCTATCTATCTATCTATCTATCTATCTATCTATCTATCTATCTATCTATCTATCTATCTATCTATCTATCTATCTATCTAGTTTCTGTCCTCTTTATAGACATCTGTATAAGCTAAAAGTTCTTACATGTGTTAATAAGTTTACATAAAAACAGTTTTATATGTAAATATCAAATGAGCTCTAGGTGAGAGAGAGAGAGAGAGAGAGAGAGAGAGAGAGAGGATTTAAAAAAAAATATTACTGACTTGGCTGGTCCTAGAAAAACTTCCATTAGTCTGATTGTGATTGCGAAATCATCATACTAGCGCCACCAGCTGGTTAAAGAGTATATATGCATCACAAATACCATGAAAGACTCCAGACTGTATTGAATACACGATTTAAAAAAAAATTGTTTGGAAATTTTTTTCATATGGTTCGTAAAAATTAGTTTTTCGAGGTGCAGTCATACAGTTTCAATCCATATGTCTGTATTGGAAGCTACATTATACATTTATTAGTCCATTGATGCCCAAAAGTCGAGACACACTGACAATAAACATATTCTGAAGAAGTTCTATTTAAGCTCTTAAAGAGAAGAGTGGAACAGTGGAATCCATTGCCCAGTATAAACAGGCTTGCATACACATCTTTAATAAAAATAAATAAATAATAATAAATCAAATATGCATTTGCAAACAACCACATAAATGATCCACGACTTTGTTCAAACGAAGAAATCATTTAGGCTCAAATATTATAGATTGAAAAATAATCAATAAAATATTCAGCATTTATTGATAGTACAGAATATCATTGAAACCACCATGACACATGCATGTTCCTTTTGTTTCTATGCACACAAAAATTAGACTGAATGATGAAAGAGGACAAATGCCAAATTGGACTTTTATGAGATTTATTCCGGGTGAAAGGAAAACTGAACAGACATGGCTCCCATTCAACACTTTAAAACCATGCAATTCCATCTGGACTATGGCGCATTGGAACTGAATTCACCTGAGCAAATACCTGATTCCTGGTTCATTTGATGGAAGTTTCTTTCAACTACTGTCTTTCTTTCACAATAATATCATGCGCACTTATTATTAAATAAAATATAAACCCTCCCAAAAATGAGCTCACTTAAGTAGGTCTTGGTGGTGTTGTGGTAAAAGCCTTACTGCTGAGCTAAGAGGTTGTTGGTTCAAAACCAGTCTCCAAGTTGGTTGCCTGGAGTGGGGAAATAAAATGTGGCAGATATAGAAAAGCAGAATGGCATTGGAGTTTGCAATTCCTCAAACAAAAGTACAAAAAAACCCTTGCACTCATGCATGCTTTGTTTCATGGAGAAGGGTTTGTGAAGATAAAGCATAACTGAATAAAAGCAAGGTTAGAATGTGCAGAGGCTGAACATGATAAAATTGAAGGTTGTAAGAGAATGAAGGGCTGTTTCACAAAACCAGACAGAATATAAAATAAAGATGAATTTCTTTATCTATGTTCCCCTATATTATTCTCCACAAGGTGATGAAAGCCTACATACTGCCTGAAAGAAATATTAAAGAAATCCTGAAGGCTTTACGCCAGGGGTTTTCAACTGGTGGTCCGCGGCGGCATTGCATGTGGTCCGTGACAGCCTACATAATTTCACTATTAAAAATCACTTTTTTTTTATAATTTATTTTTCCAAATATTTCCAGAATATTTGCACATTAGTGGGAAAACTGAATTTAATGAAAATATCTAAAATCAAACGGCACGAAATGCTATTAACGCGCTATCAATTCAACGCGCATTTCTGTTTCACCATTTTTAAAAAATTTAAATACATAAATAATTAACTGGCAAAAAATACGTTTATCCACGACGTTATCCTTTCTTTACTTAGATCTAAAATAAATAAATAATCTCCAGATAAAAATATTTTTAATCTGTAAACTTTTGTTTTATTTCTGCGCCAAGTCTCAAATCAAACACCAAATCCGCCATGTTTTACACAATTAACCCTCTAGGTGGCGTTTTGTGGCGTTTTCCCTCATAATGGTGACACAAACTTAAATTACTGTCTTTATTGATCATACAGATAAAAACAATACATCATTCAAATCTGTAAAATGTCTATAATTTTCTATATATAAGCTTCCTGACTTGACTTGAAGGGTCGCAGTTTCTCCGGTATCACCTCATTAACTGTCCGTGTGGAAACATAGCAAAGGCTCTTAATGATGTCCACACGTCTCTGCACTGATATAGCCTTTATATTTAATCACTGTACATATGCTTACATACATATCACATGCTGTAAATATGATACATGTTTAACACCTCCAAGCTGCCAGTTTTGGGCACCTGAGCAAGCACTTAACTCACTACTGCTCATTTAGTAAATGAGATCATTAAGAGTCGCTCGGGATAAACACTTCCAACAGGAAGTGGCTATATCTCGCTATCTTTGTCTCTCTATTTTTTCTCTATCTAATTGTCTCTGTGTCTCTTTTAGTAAATGTCTTTGTCTCACTGTATATGTCTCTCTCTTGCTGTCTCTCTATTTGTTTCTCACTCTTTCTAAAGCTGTGTCTGTGTCTCTTTGTCTTTGTCTCTGTCTTTCCTGCTTATTTACATGTCTAACAAAGTTTTGAGTTTTGAAAGTAATGCCATTAGCGATCTATGATGAAAGACTTTCCTGGTTTGATTCTTACCTCTAGTTTCATATTGAACATTATAAGAAGTTTTTAAAAACAGAACAATGAAAGGTCATTAAAATTGATTGCTGGTAAATCATGGTATATCAGTGGTGCAGGTGTTGGAGATGTGGTTCTTATACCTGAGTCAGTTCTCATAGACTTCGAGTAACTGAGAGAATGAACAGGAAGGAGAAGTTTTGACCCTCTACCATCATGATCTAAGAGAAAACAGTGGTCTCTTAACTATAGAAAAACCAAGAGTCCAATAAGCAAAGCCTTGTTTGTCACCCCTCTGGTAGTGTAGTGGTTAGTAATATGGCCTCTGCTATCTGACTCACCTGGTTCAATTCCTACCCCTTAGCTATCCTTTAAATTGTTTAAAAAGTTTTATAAAAGAACCAAAAAAGGTCCTAAAAATCAGGTTCATGCAGGAGATCCTGTGGCTCAATTGGAAGAGCTTTGCCTCTGGGTTGAGAGGTTGCTGGTTCAAACCCCAGCCAGGGCTCAAAGTTAAGAGTGTGGAAGGTTCCAGTGACCATAGTAAGGAAGGTGTCAGAAATGGTTGCGTGGAAGGTCGGATGTGGACGGTTTCAGAGGGCGTATCCTAAACCAGGGGGGCAATATTCAGGCGTCTGCCCCCCTGGCGTCTGAGAAGCTGAAAACAGGGGGTTATGAAGCAAAAACATCCAAAAAAGTTTCAACATAGGCTCCGGAGAAAATTTTAATTAACAAATTGTTTGCCCCTACATGCAAAACATTTATTCTAAGGCTGTAACCCAGCAGGTGTTCACAGTCACCCACATCATTGCTCACCACACACTAATTTCCACACAACTTACCCAGTGTGGGGACAAGCCAGATTTGAACCAGCAACCTCTGAGCTCAGAGGCAAGGCTTTTACCACAAAGCCATCAAGTCCCACAACTCACCTTTGTTTCAAAAGCAAGAAATTCAGAGCAGAAAGAAACACAGAAAGCAGGATTCAAACCCTGAACCCCACCAACAGCAAAACACCCATCTTAACCCACTGAACCATCAGGAAGGACAGGCTATACCAATTGTTAGAGCAGGTCTATCTTTTCTTTCAAACCATCAACACAAGAATATAATGCTAAAGACAGACTTAAGAAGCAAACCCATACCATGACTAGCAGGGACAACGCAGGATTTAAACCCTGATTCACACCATTAGCGAGGCACCAGCATTAACCCACTGAACCATCAGGAAGGACAAGCTGAGAGGCTTGTTTAGAGCAGGTCTATCTTTCTTTTTAACCCATCAAAACAAGAATATGAAGATGTAGGTATCAGGAATTTAACCTACCTCATGACTACCAGACAGAAAGCCAGGTTTGAACCCTGACCACCAACATTAGCAAAGTACCAGCCTTAACCCACTAAGCCATCAGGAAAAAACAGAAGGGGATGCTTGATTAGAGCAGGTCTATCTTTCTTTTCAAACCGTCAACACAAGAATTTAGGAAGCGAATACAGATGTAAGTAGCACAAGTTGAACCCACATTGTAAATAGCAGGAAAATAGCAGGATTCAAACCAAGATCCCCACCACCAGCGAGATACCAATGTTAATCCATTGAACCATCGGTGAGGACAGGCTAGGAAGCTTGTTTAGAGCAGGTGTATCTTTCTTTTTAACCCATTAAAAACAAAAATATATCGCTAAAGAAAAATGTAGGAAGTGAATCCTGATCGTGACTGGCAGGCAGAAAGCAGGATTCGAACCCTGAACCCCACCAAAAGCAGAACACGTGATTTAACCCACTGGACCATCAGAGAAGACAGGCCAGGAAGTTTGTTTAGAGCAGGTCTATCTACCTTTAAACCATCAACACAAGAATATAAAGCTAAAGAAAGATTTAGGAAGCAGGAACATAACCTACATCGCAACTAGCAGGATTCAAACCCTGATCCTTAATATCAAGTCAAGTCAAGAGGCTTTTATTGTCATCTCTACTATGCACAGTGGTACACAGTACACAGTAAAAACGAGACAACGTTCCTCTGGAACCCTGGAGCTACACTAAACAACAACAAGCTACATGAAGTGCATCGAGTGCAACCTAGTGCAAACAGTGCAGACAGAAAAACAATACAGACAGACAGTGCAGACAGAAAACACAAGACAACACAAGACAAGACAAAAACCTGAGATAGCGCCAACTAGTAAAGCTCCTGTATACTCTGAATATACAGTACTGTATGAGGAGAACTGTAAAAACTATACCCGGGACTGAATATAAACAGACACAATGTAGTGCAAAAAACAGCAGCAGTCAAGAGGTGCAAAAGACAGCATGTAAACAGTGTAGTATAATAACAGTATAGTGTAATAAAAAACAGTAAAGGTGCAAAAAACAGCATGTAAACGGTGTAGTATGGTAGAGTATAAATAATAATAATAAATGATGGTGGAATGAGTATGTGTCGAGTGTTAAGTCTAGGACTTCAGTGAGACACCAACCGTAACCCACTGAACCATGGAAGAGATCAGATTGGGATGCATGTTTAGATGAGGCACAAGCCTTAAACCACTGAGCAACCACTGCTTGTGCTTTTTTGGAGGGTTCATACTTTGTTTCATGCCAGTGCAGTAAGAAAGAAGGCATGTAGGACTGGCTTTGAAACCTTATCACCAGCGTGGACTATATTAAGGACCATGTTCAGGCACAAGCCTTAACCCACAGAAGTGCTTTTTTTTTTGGTGGGGTTATCTTTCATTAAAGACCAGGAAATCAAGAAATTAATCAAACACAGAATTGAAATGTTTTCAGAGTGGACAAGGTCCAGAAGTTTTATTTATCAACACAGCAACCAGCTCGACCAGGAATCAAACTCTCAAACTCATCCTCATGGGGACCCTGACATTAACCCACTAGGCTATCACATCTATCTAGCTAACATGATGTGAGGTCCAGTTAACAGCTAAAACAGGTGGAAGTAATAACTACTTTTTACTTAAGTACATGTCAGAGCCAAAACTTCTTTACTTTCACTTGAGTAAAAAAAAAAAATCAGTACTTCAACTTTTACCCGAGTATTTCAAAACATGAGTATCTGTACTTCTACTTAAGTAAAGGATGTGTGTACTTTTGTCACCTCTGTTGTGAAATGTGCGAGGAATTTCTCTTTTGCAAACCGCTGCCAGGGCGAACTACTGGTGCCGAGATCCTTTCAGCCATTGATGACTTTTTCAAATAACACAATATTTCGTGGCAGAAGTGTGTGGCGCTATGTAGCGATGGTGCCAGAGCTATGAGTGGCAGCCAGACTGGAATAAATGGGCACGTAAAGAAAGTAGCAGCGGCGATAATTTGGACACGTTGCATGATTCATGATTCACTATGTACCACTATATCACCACGAATAGACAGACTGTGTGGAAGTCACCACGCCCAGAAATCCCACTAACAGGTAAGGAGTGTTTTTTTTTGGTTCATTGTCAGGTGTGAACCTCAGTTTATTCCTGTCATAGGTATGAAGACTACAGATTAGTCTGTGAATTCCTGAAAACTAAAGACAATCAGTCTACAGTGAGCTGTATGGGGAAAGCATAATGACTGAGTCAAGGCACATAGTATATTTCTCTGCTTTGATTCAAACAGTTTTTCATGAAACACTCCACAACCCTGCTTTCCTCCATTTAGTGTTCAGATATACCCTCATAAATAAACTAGCCAAGTTATCAGCCCAGGAGCTCAATTGGTTAAGCTTGGTGCTTTTCTGACTGTTGGTCCTGGATCAGGTGAGGTTAAACCTTCTCTTCCTGTCTCATTCTTTAGCCAAAAATTCTCTTTCTGCTGGAAAGATGAATCCCCTAAAAAAGGAGAAAAACCCTCTTGCCATAATAGCTCAATGTGTTAAGGATGGTGTTTCTCTGGGTTTGCTGTTTGTTGTTCAAATCCTGGTTAAGAAGATGTCAAGGGTTCTTTCTTTATGAATCAATGTCACTGTATGACCACAGGACATGAACAGATAAAGTGAGAGATAGACCTCAGTTTGTACCTCTTTCAGCTGTCTTATATGATAAAAAAGAGGGTGGAGGAAAATCTGATCAGTTGCTCCATGGACCAGTGAATTCATTGATGGAAGAGCTTTACCATGGAAGAAAAAAAATCTAGTGCTAACCAAGTTTTATGTTAAATACTGCAGGTAGAGTTGTAAAATGAGCTGCTTATCATTCCTGGTGGCTCTCTGGGTTTAATATCTATATCTGTTTCAGGCGTGGTCCTGAGTTCATACCTGTCTCAGGTATGTGTTTCAAGTCTGGGAAAAAGTAGGTGCCAGGGTGTGTTAGAGCTGAAAATACAGGCAGAACAAAAGGTTCAAGAAAGTCTGGTTTGGGATGAAAGGTGAGACTGTTATCATTGACCCATGTTGTTTCACAGTGAAATGATTCTTCTTAAACAGTCTATAATGAATAGTGATAGAGCCACACCCCAGAACCCTGCCAATATCCAGTCCATGTTCTTTGATCTCAGATGTGTCTTCACTCATTCATGCTTAACAGGTCTTTGTCAATAAAATGAAACCTAAACAACGTGAAGCAAAGCAGGATCTCAACAGCTCAGTGGTTTAATACAATGCTGAGTTTCTCCGAGCATAATGATTGCGGTTTGAGTCTTGATTCAGGTGTTGCAGCTGCAAAGATGTCTTTTTTTCCTCCCAACAGTGTTATTATAAAAAGAAAATTAAGCAATGTGTCAGCTGGATTGGCTCAGTAGGTTGTGCCATGTGGAAGGTGTTTGTCCTGGTTCGAAGCCCAGGTTTTACAGACGTCAATCCTTCTGTCTATCTTTATCCATAGTTTAGAAAGGTATAAAATGGAATATAAACCTCCTAAAAAAGTAGCACTGCACTGTCAGCCTCAATTTTGCAGTCGGTTAAGCCCACAGACCCAGAAATAAGAGGCATGGCCTTAAAAAAGAATGACTTTGAGGAAAGAGAAGTGGTGAATCTCAACCCTTGAAAAGTGGTGAGTGGTAGATTTTTGTAATAAATTTATATATAATGTAAAAAAGGAAACTTATTTTTTAATCTTCCTGCCCGGTTCTGTGAAACTCATTTGAGGCCCAACAAAACCTTCAGGTAATTGTTTCCAAAACCCTTCACATTTGCCTCTGGAACTTTCCTCGCGACCTGGAAATGCAGGAAGGATCTACATTTGTGTCTGGAACCATCAACAAAACCATTTCTTTGGAATCTCATATGTATTTTCTCATAGAAAGCACACAGGTGTAGCACATTAACACACATCCACACACCCACACACACACATATATATATATATATATATGGCTTCCTCTATTCACACATTGGTTGTCTTATTGCTCGTTAAATTTATTTTGTTGAAATATTCCAAATATAAGCATAAGAATCAGTAACAGTTCATTTATTTACAATAGTAGGAGAACTAGAACCTGGTCTACAGAACTAGGCCTGGGGTTAAGCCCAGCCTCCTCAACCTACAGGAATCACAACTCTACATTTATCTTTGATAAAATCTCAAAACAAGAAGTTAAGTCCAGAGGTGGCAAAAGTACACACATCCTTTACTTAAGTAGAAGTACAGATCCTCATGTTTAAAAATACTCGGGTAAAAGTTGAAGTACTGATTATACTTTTTTACTCAAGTGAAAGTAAAGAAGTTTTGGCTCAGACATGTACTTAAGTAAAAAGTAGTTATTACTTCTACCTGTTTTAGCTGTTAACTGGACCTCACATCATATAGATAGATAGATAGATAGATAGATAGATAGATAGATAGATAGATAGATAGATAGATAGATAGATAGATAGATAGATAGATGGATAGATAGATGAATGGTTGGATGGATGGATGTGATAGCCTAGTGGGTTAATGTCAGGGTCCCCTCGAGGATGAGTTTGAGAGTTTGATTCCTGGTCGAGCTGGTTGCTGTGTTGGTAAATAAAACTTCTGGACCTTGTCCACTCTGAAAATTCTGTCCTTTTTGTGTTGGATTAATTTCTTAATTTCCTGGTCTTTAATGAAAGATAACCCCAATAAAAAAAGAAAAAAAAGCACTTCTGTGGTAGCTCAGTGGGTTAAGGCTTGTGCCTGAACATGGTCCTTAATATAGTCCACGCTGGTGATAAGGTTTCAAAGCCAGTCCTACATGCCTTCTTTCTTACTGCGCTGGCATGAAACAAAGTATGAACCCTCCAAAAAGCACACATACTTTTCAGCAGTGGTCGCTCAGTGGTTTAAGGCTTGTGCCTCATCTAAACATGCATCCCAGTCTGATCCCTTCCATGGTTCATCGGATTAAGGCTGGTGCCTCGCTGATGGTAAGGATCAGGGTTTGAATCCTGCTAGTTGCGATGTCGATTATGTTCCTGCTTCTTAAATCTTTCTTTAGCTTTATATTCTTGTGTTGATGGTTTAAAGGTAGATAGACCTGCTCTAAACAAACTTCCAGGCCTGTCTTCTCTGATAGTCCAGTGGGTTAAATCAGGTGTTGTGCTTTTGGTGGGGTTCAGGGTTCGAATCCTGCTTTCTGCCTGCCAGTCCCGATCAGGATTCACTTCCTATGTTTTCTTTAGCGATTTATTTTTGTTTTTAATGGTTTGAAAAGAAAGATAGACGTGCTATAAACAAGCTTCCTAGCCCGTCCTCACCGATGTACAATGTGGTTTCAACTTGTGCTACTTACATCTGTATTCGCTTCCTACATCTTTCTTTAGCGTTAAATTCTTGTGTTGATGGTTGGAAAAGAAAGATAGACCTGCTCTAATCGAGCTTCCCATCCTGTTTTTTCCTGATGGCTTAGTGGGTTAAGGCTGGTACTTTGCTAATGTTGGTGGTCAGGGTTCAATCCTGGCTTTCTGTCTGCTAGTCATGAGGTAGGTTAAATTCCTGATTCCACATCTTCATATTCTTGTTTTGATGGGTTAAAAAGAAAGATAGACCTGCTCTAAACAAGCTTCCCAGCTTGTCCTTCCTGATGGTTCAGTGGGTTAATGCTGGTGCCTCGCTAATGGCGTGAATCTGGGTTCAAATCCTGCATTGTCCCTGCTAGTCACGATATGGATTTGCTTCCTAAGTCTGTCTTTAGCATTATATTCTTGTGTTGATGGTTTGAAAGAAAAGATAGACCTGCTCTAACAATTAACACAGCCTGTCCTTCCTGATGGTTCAGTGGGTTAAGACTGGTATTTTGCTGTTGGTGGGGTTCAGGGTTCGAATCCTGCTTTCTGTGTTTCTTTCTGGTCTGAATTTCTTGCTTTGAAGCATGAAACGAAGGATAAACCCCAAAAAAGAAGGTGAGTTGTGGGACTTGATGGCTTTGTGGTAAAAGCCTTGCCTCTGAGCTCAGAGGTTGCTGGTTCAAATCTGGCTTGTCCCCATACTGGGTAAGTTGTGTGGAAATTAGTGTGTGGTGAGCAATGGAGTGGGTGCCTGTGAACAAAGGTTGTGAAGACTTGATGTGGTTACAGCCTTAGCATAAATAGATATTTTGCATTTATGGGGAAAAAGGCTTTTAATTAAATAAATTTTTACCAGGAGCCTATGTTGAAACTTTTTTTGGATGTTTTTGCTTCATAACCCCCTGTTTTCAGCTTCTCTGATGCCAGGGGGGCAGACGCCTGAATATTGCCCCCCCGGTTCAGGATACGCCCTCTGAAACTGTCCACATCCAACCTTCCACGCAGCCATTTCTGACACCTTCCACACTCTTAACTTTGAGCCCTGGCTGGGGTTTGAACCAGCAACCTCTCAACCCAGAGGCAAAGCTCTTCCAATTGAGCCACAGGATCTCCTGCATGAACCTGATTTTTAGGACCTTTTTTGGTTCTTTTATAAAACTTTTTAAACAATTTAAAGGATAGCTAAGGGGTAGGAATTGAACCGGGTGAGTCAGATAGCAGAGGTCACATTACTAACCACTACACTACCAGAGGGGTGACAAACAAGGCTTTGCTTATTGGACTCTTGGTTTTTCTATAGTTAAGCGACCACTGTTTTCTCTTAGATCATGATGGTAGAGGGTCAAAACTTCTCCTTCCTGTTCATTCTCTCAGTTATTTGAAGTCTATGAGAACTGACTCAGGTACAAGAACCACATCTCCAACACCTGCACCACTGATATACCATGATTTACCAGCAACCAATTTTAATGACCTTTTGTTGTTCTGTTTTTAAAAACTTCTTATAATGTTCAATATGAAACTAGAGGTAAGAATCGAACCAGGAAAGTCTTTCATCATAGATCGCTAATGACATTACTTTGAAAACTCAAAACTTTGTTAGACATGTAAATAAGCAGGAAAGACAGAGACAAAGACAAAGAGACACAGACACAGCTTTAGAAAGAGTGAGAAACAAATAGAGAGACAGCAAGAGAGAGACATTTACAGTGAGACAGAGACATTTACTAAAAGAGACACAGAGACAATTAGATAGAGAAAATAGAGAGACAAAGATAGCGAGATATAGCCACTTCCTGTTGGAAGTATTTATCCCGAGCGACTCTTAATGATCTCATTTACTAAATGAGCAGTAGTGAGTTAAGTGCTTGCTC
Source organism: Silurus meridionalis (assembly GCF_014805685.1). Lineage (NCBI taxonomy): Eukaryota > Metazoa > Chordata > Actinopteri > Siluriformes > Siluridae > Silurus > Silurus meridionalis. The sequence continues at coordinate 4,274,718 of NC_060891.1, forward strand.
AGGTGCCCAAAACTGGCAGCTTGGAGGTGTTAAACATGTATCATATTTACAGCATGTGATATGTATGTAAGCATATGTACAGTGATTAAATATAAAGGCTATATCAGTGCAGAGATGTGTGGACATCATTAAGAGCCTTTGCTATGTTTCCACACGGACAGTTAATGAAGTGACACCGGAGAAACTGCACCTCTTCAAGTCAAGTCAGGAAGCTTATATATAGAAAATTATAGACATTTTACAGATTTGAATGATGTATTGTTTTTATCTGTACGATCAATAAAGACAGTAATTTAAGTTTGTGTCGCCATTATGAGGGAAAAACCCACAAAACGCCACCTAGAGGGTTAATTGTGTAAAACATGGCGGATTTGGTGTTTGATTTGAGACTTGGCGCAAAAATAAAACAAAAGTTTACTGATTAAAAATATTTTTATCTGGAGTTTATTTATTTATTTTATATCTAAGAAAGGACGTCGTGGATAAACGTATTTTTTGCCGAATGTTTTAATTGCGCCTCTTTTTTATTTAGTTATTTATTTATGTATTTACATTTTCTATAAAAATGGTGAAACAGAAATGCGCGCTGAATTGATAGTGTTAATAAAATTTAGTGCCGTTTACAATAATTTAAATTTTGACAGCCAAATATACATATATATATATACATATTAATACAAAACGAATTAAAAATGTTGTAACCTAATGAATGTATCCAGGCTGAAGATTCACATATAGAACACAAGCAGAGAAAAGATGATGATGATCAGGAATGTGTCTGTTCTCAGTCATGTTTACATCACTGACTCCCTCTGTCTCATCCACATTAACCCCAAACTTCTTACTGCCTTCTGCCTGCTGATTCTTAGCTCCGTAAACTAGTCTACATCTGTGGTGAGTGAGAGTCAGGACTTTATACACCAGTGGATTGAAAAAGACACGCAATGACAGGAAATCGGTTGTTCGGCTGAAATCGGCGCACAGTGAAAATAAAAAAAATATTTCACCAAATCAATGGATTAAAACTAAAGTAACGAGCCGGTTTTGAAAATGTAAGAAGTAAAAAGTACAGATATTTGTGTAAAAATGTAATGAGTAAAAGTAAAAAGTTATAAAATAAATAGTGGAGTAAAGTACTGATACCAAAAAAATCTACTTAAGTACAGTAAAGAAGTATTTGTACTCCGTTACTTCCCACCTCTGGTTAAGTCTCAGATTCAAAACAGGAATGAAAAGTATACGAAAACATGATAACAACAACTAGCAAAATGTGGAACTCTATCTATTGGAAAAACATCATGTTCTGGTCTCAGTCACATGCATCATGGATTCTAATATTACTGAGTAAGCTCATATAAAAAGACATTCTGCATTTTGCACAGATTAGGACAATATAGAGAAATAGATCCATCAAATAAAACAGATTTGTTTAAATTTTTTGTCCAGTTTCTAACCAAAGCATGTTTTCTATTCTTGCTCGAAGGCCACATTGAATTAAATAATAAAATTCTCCTATAAAAAGTACAAGAGTTTTGGGAACTGAACTGAATCTCCCAAAGGTGTTCGGGTGAGGTGGTCAAGGCGATATGCAGGTCACACCAGCTATCACGCCACAACAAAAAACATATCTTTACGGACCACTTTGTCATGCTGGAATATGTTTAGGCATCTTTGGGCTAGGCATCGTAGTTCCACAGCCTATTGTATGGAATTTCATTGATTATATTTCCCAAAATAAGCATATAAAAGTACAGTATAGACAATGGGGCTTTTCACATAATGAAATAAATATATGCCAAAATTGTAGGCTAATTGAAATCTGATTTCAAATCACACTTAGATACATCAAGGTGAGTTTAATTAGAGGTGTTTGGGTCGTACGGCACCACGGGTCGCTACTACAGTTAGCATATGCTCACTGTTGCTACGTTCAGACGTGCAGTTGCGTGTGCATGAAACTTTCAGTGAGTGAAAAACAATGCAATTCTCAAAAATAAGGAAAGTCGATGCTGAAAAGCTCGGAGTCTGTTGCGGTTGTCAAAAGTGGAAACGCCATTACGAAACTAAACATTTTGAAGAAACGTCAAATAAAATGAATAAATAAATGAGCTCAAAGCCCAGTACGAGCGATCTACATGGGTTCTCTCTCACACTCGCTCTCTCACAGCCCAGCAACGAGCGTATGAGTGTTCACTGAGAATACAGCTGATTTGAAGAAAACACAACAATCCCTTTACAGATTTTATTACATTTTCATTGGAGGTTATTTTACATTTTTATGGACATAAAGTAACGATGAAGTGTTTCTTGCACGCTTTAATTTTTCCAACACTGGAACTTGTCTGTTTGTGTTTTTGAATCATATTGCGGACGTTATTTTACCAATGCAACTTGAAGCATAGAAGACAGCAATGGTAAACATTAGATACATTTAGTTAGGTAGAGACAAAAAGTGGGAAGTTAAAAATGTAGATTTTTGTTTTGTTTTTTTGACCCAGTGAGGTTCATTACTTATGATCTGTAATCTCAGTTCAGAAACAAAAGCACTTTAGCTCTTTTCTTTTATCTTTTATTTCATTTATTAATTTATAATGTGTCCAATAAAAAATGTTGTCCACACTCATTTCTTTAGTCTGGCAAAAAACATCAATTCATGTTTTTAGGTATATAACTGACCTCAGCTAGCGAGGAGGGTGCATTTACTGAACCTCAGGCAATTTTAGTTGAAGACCCCCTGGTATAGACCATAACCATGCAGTTCGTATGGATCACTACATGTTCATATTAAACTTACTTTGTCACACAGCACAATGAGTACAGACTGAAAACCAGAATTTGTCTCAAGGAAACTTTTCATATTAGTCCCTCAGTAGTTCTCATTCAGTGCCCAATTTATCTCACATTCATGTTTTTTTTTGAAGTTCCATTGCTGTCAGTGGTATCCAAGATTGTAGGAGTAGATCGACAGCAAAAGAACATGCCTTTGAAAGCCTGACGGAACGATTTCATTCTGTAAGCATAGAGCAGCGGGTTAATAGCCGAATTGGCATGCGAAAGGATAACAGCTGTCAATATGATAGGTAACGGGACTGTGCACTGTGGACAGAACTGCTCTAAGCAATTCAGAACGTGAATTGGCATCCAGCACAAAACGAAAAGGAAGATGATCAGAAAAATCGAGGTGGCCTTCTTTGCCTCGCGTCGCATGGCCGAAGTTTGCCTGGTTTGCACTTCCAGCGCGTTGTGCACCGCTGCGATGCGCCTCACCTGCCTCCTCACGGTTATAAAGATGTGAGCGTAAATGAAAAACATCACCAACAGCGGAATCAAAACACAACCGAAGAAGTTAAAGTACACCATGAAGGTCATGTCGACCACACAAGGAAAAAAGCAGTAGGTAATATGTCTGAATCGGTTCTGAAAGCCTTGCAGTGGCACTAAGCTCAAAAGGAAAGAGAGAAGCCAGGTTAGCACTATGACTAGCCTAGCGTTGCGTGGCTTCAAGAGACTCTGGTAGTGGAACGGAAAAAGGATCGCCACGTAGCGCTCGATAGCTATTGCTAGCAGGCTGAAGACGGAGGTCTGAGTTAGCATAATAAGCATGAACACAATAGCAGTGCAGAGGTCGATATTATTGTGAGGGAAACCCAGGTCGCTCATTATAGCACACGGAATCGCCAGGGTGCCGACGAAGAAATCAGCTGCTGCCAAAGAGACCAAGAAGTAGTTGGTAACAGTTCGGAGCTTCTTGTTGCGTCCCACTGCAATGCAAACCAATAGATTTCCGGATGCAGACAGAATGGATATCGTTAGTTCGGCTGCGATGTAAGGTCCGTAAAAAAACTCCTGCTTAGGAAGAGGGTTGAGAGTACGGGTCGATCCGTTCAGAGAGACCACCAAGCAGCTATTCATAGTTCCATCCAAGTGGACCTTCTCAGCTCCAGTCTTGAGTCATGACTTTAATATCTGGAATGACAAATTCAAAAACAGTTTTTGTTTTGCAAACCTCATAACAGACTGAGCAATATGAACCCTACCCTATTGGAGAGCTGATTAAATCTTCTGGCCTTATTAAAAAAGCATATTGTCAATAAGCTTTGGGGTTTTTTGTACCGACCGAACAATATTTGCTCTTTCCAGATTGAAAACATTGGGGTTATTACATTGTATTGTTAGCTGTTGATATAGATGATAAGTGTATTAGACTTTGCCACATGATCCTGAACAGATTTCTCCCGGCCATTACTTCGTTTGTTTATTCACCATTCGATGCCTTTGTGTCTCAATCTGTTGCTGGAACACAAACTAAGGATACTGAAGAATTCATTTTGTATAAAAAAAAACCTTAATATAACACTAATGTGACAGTATATACAGTATAACTGGAACTAGAAAAAAGAAAGACGTACACCACATGGAAGCAACACACAATTAACCCATGCAGATCAGACTTCTTTCATTTAATAACATCAAACTTTAAATGGGGGAAATGTGATCTCAGTGACTTTGACTATGCCGTACATGTTGGTAACAGATTGGAATATTCCAGAAATCGCTGCTCTCAGGGAATTTTTACAAGAACAATGAAAGCCAGTTCTACACAAATGCCTTGTTGATGAAAGAGGTCACTGGTTAGACTGATTGAAGCTGCCAGGAAGTCTATAATAACTTCTATAACCACTCTTCACAACTGTTGTTACTTTGTGTATAGCTTCTTTTTCTATTCTGCTGTTGAGCTCTTGAGCACTGTAAATAAACCGTCATTTTTTACTGTAATAACACAGCGAGTATTGGGATCTTTGGCCATTTTTCTGGTGTGGGTGAACCCGTTTTCGCCTTACAACGGGCCTACGAAGACTCGTTGTCTCACAACTGAGCGACTGTGTGTCAGCAGAAATGCATCTCAGAATGGACAATATGACATACAAGAGAAGAAGACCAACCTAGGTCCATTCCTTTCAGCCAAAAGTAGGGATATGATGCTCATCTAAACTCAGAAGTTGAAAATCAGACCAAAATTAGTGGATCGTTGTATTGATCGCCCTGAGAATCGGGTGCAGTTTATCCAATTTCAGCTCAATCAGTCATCTCAAGCTGATTCCATTAATATGGTAATAAGTGATGCAGTGCGCAAGGGACATTTCTACCTAATAGAGAACAACTAATGTAATATATTCCATGAAGTACTGATATTATTAAAACCATAATTTGGCTTCCTTTTTTTTTCTTGCTGAACATAGTAATAAACTGTTTGATTCAGTAATGACAAACTGTCCCTGATGCATTTGTGAATTTCAGTTTGGATTAAAATAGATATTAATCTTCAGCATCGATCCACAGATTAATCAGAGCACTAAATATAGCATACCTGATCACAAACAAGGATGAAAAAAAACTATAAACAAAAGTTTACCTCTGGTTTGCATCTGTGGGGCCACAAAGTCTAAGCAGTTCAAGGTGTAATAGTTTGACCCGAGACATGTGTAGGATCAGTCCAGTCAGCCAGTTCAGCTCCAGACCCTTCTGTTAACACCATTGTTTCTTTACAGAGTCGAGTTCAGTTAAATCGACACGAACAAAAAAAGAAGACGCGAATGAATCGTCTACTTTAAACCTCATCACTGTTGCTTTGTAAAAATGTGCAAGAACAAGGTTGATCTGATCTAGATATGATCTGATCTGAGAAATGCCCACTGTTAAATCCCACCCCCTGACTTCTCATAAACACCTTTTAAAAACACTAACATGTTTGTGCGTTTTGAACCCTACCTTATTATATATCCTTATAAAAAACCACATCAACATTGGATTGAACACACACTGTATGTGCTAAACCTGTGAATATTTGCTTGCAGATTCAAAAACATTGAGGTCATATTGCTGGCCACTGTTATAGATAAGTTTATTTAAGTTTGTCGAGATCAATCTGACTGCAATGTGTGCCTGGGTTGTATGTTTTTCCTGCTTATTGTATTGCTTGTTTATTCAGCATTTAGTGTTTTCATGTCACGCTGTCCTGCAGGAACACCTGGACTGGATCTGATCATTACATTATACTAGTTACACTTCATTTTAATCTCATTCCTTAGTGCTATATATGGAAAACTGCTGTAGTTATGTATTAAAATTGAAAATGTATAGGATTTTAATCTGATTGATCACAAACGTCTATTCTGGTGACATTGGAGTTTTCTAGGTGGATCATTTACATGGCAAAAGAGGTCAATCAAAGCTCTGTTGTAAAAATCATGTAAATCATATGCTATGGCCAGTAGATCTCAGACAATTTATGTGTTAGACAGTGTTTAGGATCATCTGAATCAACACACCAAGTGATGGAAGAATGTCATTTGGAAGAATTTGTAGATCAGGATTCTGGTGCTGGAGCACGTCCTCGGAAATACCAAATCCGGAATAAAGTAGGGGTCAGAGAGATCCTTTCTCTTTTTCTCTGTTTTCAACTCTATCTCAGAACTTCTATCGGACAACTGTCTTTTGAGATAGCGGTCGAGAGCAAATGATCCAGTGCAGGTTTCTTTACATGGTCTCAATTTGGAAGTAAAGATCAGAGCAGCCAAGCTGAGGCATTTAGAAATTCTGGCAACAAAAGCATATATCAATGTAATCTCTTCTTTTTTTAAACTGCTGTAGTATTTTAAAGTATTTTTTTTGGTGAAGCGCAAAGGCGGTCATTTTGCCACTAGAGGGCGCCAATTACCTAAAAACCCAAACTGTGCAATACAGTTATGATCAAGGATTAACTGGTTAAAATATTTAACCAGTTAATATGCACAAAATTACATGCTTTTCAGTTTCAAGCTTAATCAGTGTTTGCTTTTTCCTTTTTTTACAATGTATACTGTATGTTGGGAATTTGACACATTGGGATTATATGTGAATATTTGGATTATTGAGAATAATTGGAATATTTGGATTATATGTCAGTTTAGGATTATTTAGAGGAAATGGGATATTAGGATTATAGAGTCATTGAGATATGTAAAAAAATTGTAAATGTAAAAATTGGGATTATTACAAATAAATGGGATATTAGGAGTATATGTTCAAATCGGAATTATTAATAATAATTGGGATATTGGGAGTATATTGCAATCTGAACAAACTATCCTGTAATACTATAAAGAATGTGTGAATTAAATATAATTAGCAAATTGACGTTCCAAAATGAAATAAAAAAATGTCAGGCTTTCCAATAATTTGTCCATACAGTGTAAATCCTATATCTGCACCAGCTCAGTGCTATTATTGTGAGATGGATTCAACAAGGAGCAACAATACTTCAGACAAGAAGCAGAAAATTATGGAAAATCACAGTGAGGTCATTACAGAGTTGGAAAAACAGCATCAGAACAATAACTGAGAGCTTCACGAGTTACTGTGATCACTATGGGCAATACCAAGCATGAACTAGACTGGTGTAAAACATTGCATTAGTGTTTCTTTGGACTGATAAATCATGTCACTATCTGGATGTCTGATGGATGCATCTGGGAGCCAGGAGAAGACTATCTACCAGAATACATAGTGCCATCACAGAGCTAAGGTTTGGTGAAGAAAGGATAGGTGTACAGCTGTTTTTAGTGTTTGGCCTCCTTAGTTTCAGCGAGTGGTGTTAATCATAAAGACATAGAAGACTATTGCATTTTGGGGCAACATTTTGGCATGAAGCCCATCCTATACCCAAAGCAAGACATGGACTGAGGAGATTGTTTTGAGGAACTCGACAGAAACCTGACTTGAAGGAATGCCTATGCTTTTGGAAATCCAACAAGTTGCCCAAAATGTCAGGTGTCAGTATGCTTCTTGCATTTCATATTTAGGGTATGATTTGGACTAATCCACCCATTAACAGATCAGGATTATGAGTTAAGAAGATTGCAGTGTTTTTTCTTCTTTTTTTCTAATTTTATTGGCTGCAAATGCGAATTGCGCAAAGTCGGGTGTTTTACGCAATTGAGATTGGCTGGAGGCGGACTTCATGGGCGGACTGGGATTCGTTTTTTCTTTGAGGAAGTGTTGTTTCGCTTTTTCTACGAGACATTGACAAACGTCTGTGTGCATCGAGTGTGCGTGTGAGTGTGAGACGCGCTTGTGGGGTCGTTGGGCTGCGCGTGACATCCAGACGGTGCGCCTGCGTCTCGCGTCATGTCTGCGCCAGCGTCTGGAGAAACCTCCAACCACCACAACACTGTTTGTGAGCAAAATGAAAGCGGAAATCCAACAAGTAAAAATGAGGAGCGGAGGAACTGGAACGTTGGAAATAACTGGGGATTTTCTTTAGAGGCAATATTCGGATTTGCACTTAAATTTTTTAAAGGTAACACAATTTTTTATTTTTTATTTTTTTTATTTATAAATAAGATTCAATTTCCTGTATCTTAACTGATCAAGAAAATCCTCCCAATGCAAATCTATCTTCAGGATCACCCTTGATAAACTCTAGGAATCACAAATCATCAGCCATACAGTTTCCTCCTAAAGTATTAGAACAGCAAGATCAGTGGTCTTTTCTGTTATACATTGAAAACATTTGGGTTTGAGATCCAAATCTCAAAAGATCTATTCAAATGTACTTGTGGGATTGTTTTTTTCCAGAGATGAACGGCAAGGCTTTCAATCCAACCTATGAAGAAAACCTGCTGTTTATTGCACTTCAGAAACAAATTTTCCTCGGCCCCTACAATCCAAAGCTTTGCCCTGAGGTTGGGTTCTTCGACGTCCTGGGGAATGATAGAAGGTATATTATTTTTGGACATTTACAATGTGACACACACTGTACACACACAGTTTGAGCTCTAAAACAAATGTGTATGCAAAACACGATCTGTCCATACACAGGTTCCTCATACACATGAGACTTAATTTTGCATAACAGACACTATATCACTGTATGGGCAGGAACAAGTGGGCAGAGCTGGGCAGCACAGCTAAAGAGGATGCCATGGAGGACTTTGTGAAACTTCTGGACTCGTGCTGTAGCCTGTTTTCTCCGTATGTCACCTCTCATAAGATCGAGAAGGAGGAACATGAGAGGAAATTGTAAGTGGGACTCTTTGTGCAAATGCGATGCTGTATTAAATCGAATATATTTCAGTCACTTCAGTGTCAAACACGTACCAAAACAGGAAAAAAGAAATCATTTGAGTTTTTGTGTGTGTACACATTTAGAAGAGAGGAAGAAGAGCGTCTCAGGATGGAAAGAGAGGAGGAGAAAGAGCGTCGCGAGGAGGAGAAGAGGAGGCAGGAGGCCGATCGCTTACTAAGCAACTTGCAGATGTGTGTAACTATTGATTGGCAATTCACAAACGTTTGATCAGCTTTCTGTCAGCTAATTTGCTACTGTCGTGAGTTCATGCATTTAATAGGTATATTTAAATAGTGTCATTTTATGCATGTAGATTAATAGGAGCAGTTGCTCCAAAAAATACCATGTCACACCGTTTTTGCTCATGAAGGTCATTTGCTATCAGGTGACTGATAAAACATTTGAAACATTCAAGCTGTCAGACAAAATATCAGCACACGTCCGATCCAACACACCGATAGAAATGGCTTGGAATGGTTTAATATCTGCATGTTGGTATTACAAACATATTTCTTTTCATTGGGTTAGGTTTGCTGAAGGCATTTTACAGCATTCATAGCTGCATTATCTATTATAATAGTTTCAGTGAAATGTTCTTAGAAAGATAATGTGTGTGTGTGTGTGTGTGTGTGTGTGTGTGTGTGTGTGAAGGCAACAGGTGGAGGCTGCTCTGAATACACCAAACCCAGTGCACTTCCAGGAGAATCCCCAGTCCTCTAAATGCTCAGACCAGCAGCAGCGACTCATCCACCGGTCTTGCGAGTGTATCCTGCAAGCTCACCATACACACCAAGTCAAACAGGTTTATCTTATTAGTATCTATCTACTGTTTGCCATTGAGCTGCACCCAAACAGGCTTATCTGCTGTCCATCCCATGGAAAATTTTCTACTAATTATCTCCATTTGTGAGCAACTTGCAAATTTATGGAATATATTATATGGACAAATGTGTGGACATCTGATTGGTAAGTGGTTTTTGAACATCCCATTCCACATTTAGTCCCTGTTTACTCTTATGATAAGCTCCACTTTTCTGGGATGATGTTCTACTAGATTTTGGAGTGTGCTTGTGCAGATTTGTACTCATTCAGCCACAAGGGTATTAGTAAATTCAGGCACTGATGTGGTGTGCGGAGGCCTGTGGTGCATTCTTTCCCATTTATTCCAATCATAAGGGTTAAGGTCAGAGTGGTAAAACAGGCCACTCAAGATCTTCTACTCCAACCCATTTAAAGCATATCTTCATGAAGCTGGACTTTCACAAGGGCATTGTTATGTTGGAACAGGTTTGGGGCTCTTGGTTTGGGTCCAGGGAAAATTCCGTGCTACTGCATCCAAAGACTTGGATACCACTTGGATGGTAACAGTTTGGGAAAGAACCACATACAGTATGGCTGGAAAAAGTCCAGTGTCGCAACACTTTTGTCTATATAATGTATACTGGTAGAAATATTTCCTTTTCACTTTACCTTACATAAATTGGCCACATTTATTATACGTCTATTGACCATCCTTGCAATGATAGTAAGGCAAAAATGGCCGTTTGTGTTTATGCCTAAGTAGCACGACACGGCTGAATCCCCATCACCAGATTCGAGTGACACAGCATCAGTTACACACCCAATCAACCAGCCCGAGTCTGCACAGAGGACCACATCCGAAACAACCCCCAGATGTCATTTATTCGTCGAAAGCATGCCAGGAGGTATGTGTGAAAAAGCATCAAGTTCTCACTAATGCTCAGTAAACACTGCTTATGAGGAATGAAATGAATCTAGTAGCACCAGTGGATTATTATATCTTTACTGTCTAATGCAGAAATGCCCATCCTGGCGCCCTCCATGTGGACGATGCCTCAGGTAAACGAATTTAAGATGAGGACCCAGCAGGAAGCCGAGTCTGTGATCACTGTAGGGAGAGGTGAAGTGCTGACCGTGCACATTCCCACTCATGACCATGGCTCTACGTTCTTTTGGGAATTTGCCACAGATTACTACGACATCGCTTTCGGCTTGTATTTTGAGTGGCCGAATACAACAAACGGAGTGGAATCTGTATCTAAAAACCAAGATGCAGGTAGGAAAAAGATTTCTTAGAGTTTTTAGACCTACTGGTTTATATTTTTAATCCTGTTAGACCTGTAAAAAAAATTCAATCACCACAGTCCTATAAACTTTCTCTTTCACTCTCACAGATACTACACTTTACTCCACCCACTCCACCCTGCCTGCACTCTTTTCTTCACTTCTCTAACACACTCCATGCACTGTTGACCCCAGGTGCCTGAACTCCTCCACCTTCTCCACCTCTTCTCCCTGCAACTGCACCCCTCCACTGCCCTCCCTCTCATTCACACATATGTACTCTGACTTACTCCTACTGACTTTTATTCCCCTTCTCTCCAGCGCGTACCTCCACCTCTCCAGGCTCTTCTCAACCTGCTCACTACTCTCACCACAAATCACAATATCATCTGCAAAAAAATTATGTATATAAATTCGAATTTGAAATTAGAAAACTATGGAAGACAGGAAAAGGAAAAGAACATCTGGTTTTAATGTTTTTTCTTTTTTTTGCACTACAAAGGCCTGTTTGTGAAAGGGCCATGCGTTAGAGGTCAGAAGGCACTTAAAAAAAAAAAAAGTATGATTTGCTGTCAGTCTGATTAAAAAAAAAAACAAAACAAAAAAACTGTACCATATCATCATATTTATTCCATTGCATCGTACCGTACTGAATCACATTGTGTTGAATCAAATCAAAATCAGATCGTACTGCATTGCGATATTGGTAGCTGCTTAAATGTATCTTAAATGTATTGTATCGTTGGAGAGTCGAATCATTTTTGGCCTCAGTTATGGAGATGCACATCCCCAGTGTGTACCATTTATCATTTTTTTACAAACAGAAATAATCTTAAATGTGCTTTTAATCCACACCTGTGAGTAAGTAATGTGTATGTGACTGACATTTTGCCTGGCCAATAAACACCCAAGGAGTTGCATGTAATCATTTTCGGCAGTTACAAATCCACATTTTAGATCCTACCATTGATATAAACCCTAAAATATTTTTTTTATTGTGCTTTTAATGGAAACCAATAGTATATGGCTTCAAAGGAACGCCATAACATTGCATAACAAGTAATACTCATCCTAAAAGACAAGTCCTGTGAAATACTTCATTTGACAATATCATAAAATTCTGTATTGAGAAATTATGCTAGCTTCTCTTAGCCATCTCGAAATATATGTGCATGGTATTTATCATTATATTTTTTTTTTATCAGAAATATTCTCAAATGTGATTCTTTTGCTGCAGGCCAGACTGAAAAGGCAAACGGGAAGGAGGAGAAAACCCCCACGGACGTAGGCCCTCGGATTAGCGAGGTGGTGCCGCTGTTCCGACGGGACAGTCACGAGAACGTGTACGCAGGCAGTCACCGGTACCCGAGCGAGGAGTTTATTTACTCAGATTCGACAATTCTTATTCGCTCTGGAGGTCAAAGGTTGTGTATTACCGAGTCTACTACACCGGTTAGATTTATTAAAAGACACACCTAAAACATATACAACATTAATTTCCTTATATAAAATTTCATAAGCTTTTAAAGAAGTCTAAATGGCTTCACAAACACTACAGTGTGTGCAAACTGGCTTAAGCCGTGCTTATCTTTTCAATGAAAAGAGGGTAGGCGTGAAAGCTAGGGGCAAAGTCCTGCGCTGCTTTGTTTACCAGACGCTAAACAGTTCCTGCTCGGCAGGATTCAGAACTATGCATGAAACATATCCAACATGAAGAAAGCCATATATTCTGGAATACTATTAAATGTTTGTCAGAATCATTTTTTAAAGGAAATATAGTGCAGATTATATTATTAGGGCAGTGTGAGCTCTAAGGAAATCCTTTATACTTGAAGGCCATTATATAAAAATCCAATCAACAGTCTTCCAAAATGCAGAAGGACTCTGAGTCGGAAAACAGTCATAACAAGCTATAAAACTGTGGAAAACATTCTCACAAAATCTCCCAACACCCCAAATTATTGATGATGGTAAACCACAATGTGTTTGTTGGTTTAAGCTTCGGTTATAGAGTCGTGTCGTATAAACAACAATTATAATGATGGGTCAAAGTTTAGTATTTCCTGATATATTCCTTTCCTGTACCTGTGATCATTCAGAGTACATTTAATCCAGATCCACAGTATTCCTACAAAGTTCTACCTACAGCAGTCCTTTGCTTCTACTGTTTATTTAAACATGCTGAACAAATGATTATTGTAATTGTAATTAATATTTCCGTTGAAATCGTTCTTCCCAACAAGTTGTGTGAAATGATTGCATTTTTTTGTTCCTTAATGGATCTTTTATTTATTATGATTACATTCGATGACTACTGTGATTTTGTGTTAAATGTTCCAATATAACATATTTTATTTGTAAGTATAAAATTCTACAGATGTTCATCCATAAGTCCTACTTTTTTTTTTTACTCTTTATCACTTTTACTGTTTGCTACTGGACATATTGAACTGTTGAAAGCCACTGACTGATGAATTCCTCGATACACAAGATATATGAACTAGATGAATGTTATAAATGAAGCTACGTCTGCATTATTTGTGCCTGGCTGCATTTATAGCGCCACTTAATGCACACAGAAACCTGATCTTATCCTCCTCTCGGTCTGTGGCACAGATCCACTGGCGGTTTGGGCTCTCCAGGAGGAAAGAATTCTGCACGTCTGGGGAGGAAAAAAATATACCAAAATGAATATTTTTTTAAACAGCATTTCTTCATACCAGAGACAGAAACGAGAGTAATAATAATAATAATAATAATAATAATAATAATAAAATTAGGCTAAAACAATAAGCATACAGATTAATATCCAAATAACATCTGCATATTCGTTGGCATCCATATTATACTCACACTTTGTGTCCACCATGTCAGAGACGCTGAGGCAGTGCAAGCTTACAGACGCCAGGAACGTGTGAGATGTGTTCACTGCAAGACTGAAGGGCACATGGGTGTCTTTTTTCTCCGTCAGAACCACGACATCGTTAAACAGGAACAATCCGAGCTCCTTAAAGCACTCGTACATCCTGACAAAGAGACACATTTCTTAACTTTTAGACAAAGAGTTTTTAGGGAACCGACTTCCATCAATGCACAAGGTTGCCACACGGTGTGTCCGAATGTATTGGGACACCCGACTTTTCCAGCCACATGCGATTCTTCTCCAAAATGTTTCCACAAAGTCTCTGGAGGTGGTGCTATTAGAATTTACCAAACCTGTTCCAGCATAACAATGTGCAAAGCCAGCTTCTTGAAGATATGGCCTGCATGGGTTGGAGGAAGATGCTGAGTGGCTCGGACCTCAACCCTATTAAACATGATGAATGTTCTACATGAGAATCCCCACAAGCAGACTACTAAACCTAGTGGAACATCTTCCCAGTAGAGTGGAGGTTATTATAACATATAAATAGGGACTAAATGTGAAATGGGCTATTTAAAAACCACATACAAATCTTATAGTCAGGTGTCCGCAAACTTTAGTTTATTTAGAGTGATGAGTATAAAAAAAAAAAAAAAACTTGAAATCAACACTGGTGCACCTCAAGGGTGTTGTCTGTCACCTGATCTGTGTAAGGAAGCTGTCCGTTATACCTGAATGATGGAGCGATGTCTTCGTTAAGGCAGCTCAGTAACGCCACATCCTGCAAGGTTATCAGGTATCGGCCTCCCTCTTCTAGATTCTAAAATAATCAATAAGTCAATGATTAGGGCTTGTATTCAGTTTGGGTCAGAACACACTTGTCATGTGGACATAGTTGGGATACGCTCGCTGTTCAGAGAACAATTTAAAATGCGCTATTAACTCACTAAAACCTGATCCTGCTTCATTAATAATTATAACAGTGCAACTCACTGGGCAGCCCTGAATGATCTTCTGCACCTCCAGCATTTTCTCCTCCTGGTTGGAACTTTTTTTCAACTGACACAAGAACAGAAAACGAGTTCAGAATATTTAGTTACATTTAATTTCCAGTGTTTATTTAGAGAAAAAATGTCTGCAGTGGAGCATATAAATACTCTATTGCAGAAGAGGACACAGCAAATGCTGGACACATCCCTCCAGAATGCAATGCTCTATTAGTTATACGATGCCATCGTGAGGAGTTATGGATGGTTAGGGATCTATGATGGTTCTGATGCAGTCTCAGGTTTGGAAGCTGATCTGCTCTTAGTGCAGATGAGGAGGTGACAGAGCTGGGAAGACTTACTGTGGATGGTTCTACTCAAGAACCATGACGATGGATGTGGACTGTAATTAATAATGAGCAGCTTGCTACAATGGTTTAGGAACAGATTTGGACTCTGGTGACCTCAACAATTATAACGAATGAGTGTCCAGTGTTGGTGATGAGGATGGGTTCATTTTTTTTATCTAATTCCTGTCATGGTTTCTTCTTCATATCTCAGGGAGTTTTTCTCTCACTACTGCCACCTCTGGCTCGCTCACTCGGGACATTTACATTTACTGTATTTGGCAGATGCCATTATCCAGAGCGACCTACAACTGAGCAGTTGGGGGTTAAGAGCCAAGCAGAGGCAGCTTGGTGGGTCTGGGATTTAAACTTGTGACCTTTTGATCCAGAGTCCAAAACATGTTATTACTGAACATAATAATAAAAATTGATATGACAGTCCTTCAAGCATAAAATATGGCTTTTTACCTTGTGGATGAAGTTCCTATAACTCCGTAATGTCTTTAAGGCTGAAGAGATGTGTGTGTGATCGGGGTGTTCGGCTGGTGTGTGTAGCATCAAAGAGTGGAGCAAAGTCACATACTCCTCCATCCTCGTGGACGGACTAAGAAACAGTTCCTGTAGACTAGGACACAGAATATAAACATACACTAAGATTGAAGGTGAAGTTGATTGAAGCTGTTCTGGTTCTTTCGAAATTCAGAATTACCTTAACATCCTAGTAGCAAGAGTCCGGTTGTGTCTCTTTATAAAGGCGCGAAATACAGGAAGCGTCTCTTTGCACTGGAGAGCAAGAAGATGATACGCAGGTGGTTATTTTAATCAGTAATTTTGCTGTTTTTTGCATTTTTATGGGAAAGCTCCCCGTCTTCTGTCTCTCTGGTACACTATTTAAGTTCTCTTAAATAGTTCTTTGTTTGGTCTTGGGGTTGGGTTTTCCCAGCTAAATGCATAGCCTTCTATTTTCAATTCTATCATTCGGGTCCTATTAAAAAGAAGGCATTTTTAAGCTCTTTTCTACCTTATCTATTGTTTTGATAGCAGTGGCGTAGTTGTTGAAAAAATTGGTGTAAGCCCGTAGTTTGGCACAGAATCGGACAAACACACTTCCCACACACTGCAGAGGACTCCATTCCTCCAACCTCTCGGTCAGGTCCTGCAGAAAAACACTGGCATCCACACATCGAATAAAAAACAAGTTTAAATTTATTTTATTATTTAAAGGAAAAAAAAAAATTTGAAAAAGACAAAATCTACCACTTAAGAAAGTTTAATGTCAGACACAAATACACTGTTTTCCCCAAAGTATTGGGATTTTTCCAGCCAAAATCTACACAAGCACACTTCAAAATCTAGTGGAACATGTTCCCAAGAAGTGTAGAGGTTATTATAACAGGAAATGGGAACTAAATATGGAATGAGATGTTTAAAAGTAACATACAAATCCTCAAACCTATGTCCATATATTGTATAATTTGCAGATAAAACATGCTAGATGTATTTTGTCAGATTGTTATAACGCCTTTTTTCCAGTTACTGAATAACCGGTACAATATAACAGGTCTTTCTAGGCCAGGGGAAGCTGGTAGCCCTTCACATTAATGGTACCCAAGAAGTAGCTCTCAGTTTCAAAAAGGCTGGTGACCCCTGCTCTAGGCTTTAGAAGTACCACACTGAAATTATGCACTGAAAAAAAGTTTTTTTACGTATTGGCTTCCAGGATGTCCAGCATGGGATTAAAGAGCATCACAAGATTGGCAGAGCTGATTATCGCTCGGTTGGAGTCCAGAGCTGCTCTTAGTGGAACGTAGTAGACACCGTGTACAGCCTGCAGCAGACACACGTAAGCTTTCTCGCTGTTCAGAAGCTCCATGACCACGTCGCCACGTCGATCTGCTTCGCCGAACACACTCTACGTGAACAGAGGACAGAGACACTTACATGTATATGTGTTTTTGTGAAAATTCCAGGATGCTTGATTTTAAATTAACATTCATTTTTGGGTCCATGCCTAGAAGAATCCTAATTTATTTTCATTGACACACAAACAACGCACATACTTTCGGGACCTTGTGGTTCAAGCTGTGGGATTTTTCCACAGTACCAGCCACACATTTCTTGAGCAGAAAATTCCCCAGGAACTCCAGCGGATTATCCTACAATATAATAATACAATACGACATGACACACTACTATAATACTTTAGAACATCAAAAGACAACAAAGAAAGTATTTAGAGAATTGAAAATACTGTATACTACACATAGGGACTCTTAACGTACTGATGTTTCTTTCTGAAGTGCCACAAGACCCTCGATTACAGCTTGTATAACTTCTGATTTAAGCTTTAAAACTGGCAGGTTTACATGATCCCAAAGAAACAGACCTGTGGAATTAAAGCAGTGTAACTGTCGTCATATTTGTAATTTTCTGTCTGTCATATTACATATTGGTTTTATGTGAGGTTTAACATATTATACGTCCCTTGCAGATCACATTCATGTAGCCTTACCGAGTGTGCGCCCCCTTGTCTCGTAACTCAGGAGCTGCAGTTGTGGTTCAAGTTGTTTCCTTAGACCCTGCAGTGTCCGCTCTATCCATTCTGCCTGCCTGCACCACAAAGTCAAGGGGCCTTCATTCAAGTACAGCAGCGGAGGGAAATCAACTTTCCCGGACCACTCACCCAGAACTGCGAAACCGAGAACACGTGTCTTAGTCCTTAACACTTACATAAACACTTAGTCCTTAAAACATAACACTTATCCATTTAAGTCATTTATAAGTAAGATGTATACATTAATGAATGATAATTTCTTCCCTTTAGTCTGTTTAACATAACATACAGGATTCTAGAAATCTGAATCTAAATTTGGAATCTCCCCTGAGCAAAAGTGGGACAAACTTCCTGAGATGATATGAAGAAGAACCAGATTTAAAGAAGAACCTATTCTCTTCCGGGCCACCAGACAGTGGAATTAAAAGTAATGCAAAAAGAATGAATTGTGTTGAAGCAGCTTAACTCGTTCCTCAGTTTGTTTCAGGTGCTTACTCACTGTGTTGGTAAGAACCGGTGCAGAATCCTACAGGTGCCCTGACGCTCAAACCAGTCAGAGTGGACAATTTGCTTATTAGCTCCATCCCTTCAACTAAAAAGAGCCATTTTACAATTCATTACACAGTTTTTCAAAAAGTAAAACACTGCTCCAGTTATAAAAACTGACCAGAAGAAGCCAAAGGTACAAAAATGTTTAGCTGCCCTGCTTCAGATGCAGGTACAACCGAGCCACTGAGCTTTTCCCAAAATGCCCTCACATCTGGATTTAAGACGCTCTTCTCCGTGATGCTCAATCCTGTGATTAATGGTTAAAATAAATCAGGTTTATTCTCAGGAAATTGACAGTTAGGCAAATAACAATATACAAATATATACTGTATGTTAAACAATGCAACAATATTATTTAAGGCGTTATGTGTCTCTTAGTAAGTTCCTCCCTTTCCAGAAAGGGTTCTGACACTGTCATGGTTACAAAAGGATCTGATTGTGTACAGCTTAATAGCACATTATCTATCCCATAATAATCTATGACCCAGCATAGTGTTTAATCAACCAATTCTTGATAAATGTAGAGAAAAACATATCTAAACATGAACCAGTGTTGCTTCTGCTTGCAGCAGATTCTCTCTCATGGCTAATTTTAATTTTAAAATTAATTTTAAATCTCATCTGTTCATGCCACCAGTCAAAAGAAACTCATGTAGCCTCCATGCACAGTAATGAATGTTTTAAAGTTTGTTGAATACACCCAATGGAACAGCGTGTACGTCAGGGTGAACCACCGAATTTGTCAAGACTTGCAAAACATTCATAATTTCTCAGTTATTTGTTAGACCCTGCCATATACAGTAGCACCTTCTATTAGGTGAATCTCTTCAGGATTTCCTTCAGCTATGATCCCAATACTTTGTACAGCTCTGCCCTGTGTAGCTCGCTCAGCCAGACTGAGAAGAGCCTCTAAAGTCATTCCACTGTAGTCATACACCAATGGCACCACATTGACCAGAGCTCCACAGAGCACCATCTGAAAAAGGATATGACAAAAAGTCAATGTGGATAAAACTATAATACATGCAATATATTCATTATATATTCGTAATCTGTATTTTTTATGATTCTGGAAAACAAACCTGAAAAAAAAAACTTATCATAAACCCACATTCCAGTTACCTATGATCAGGATTTAACCAGAGACCTGGAGCTATGAGGCAGTAATGCTACCCTTTACCCTACTGCGCCAATCGACGGTATGTAAGATGACTGTAAAAAAAACCTGTATTAATTTCTGGAGACTTTTTACCTCATAAGCAGGAATTCTGGATGACAGAAGCAGCAAGTGGGGTGGATTGTTGCTCTTGACGGAGCTGACGAATGAATTTAAGGGCCCACTGCAAGAAGTCGTCGGCATTCAATTTCACGTACCAAAGAATCTTTTACGGAGAACTGTTCTTTCATTAGTATTACATGCAATTTTATATTATGTGCGGTAGCATATTATGTGCAATATGTTCTTAGTTCCATTGCACCTTTTTGTAAAGGTAAAAGAATTTCCTTTGGCATTTAAAATTATATTTATACTTCTACGGTATAAAAACTAGGAGAAATAGTGACTCAGTGGGGGGCAGATGATGTCACCGACCTCATTGTGAAGGTTTTCATTGAGCTTGAAGCAAATGATGTCTGACCGGTTGAATTCAGCTGAAGTCCCCGCTGTTTCGCGATAAAGACGCTCTCTGATCGGCATTTGTCCTTGAAAATAAGCATATCGCCTGGGTTCACCTGCATGGGCTGTGTATCAAGCAGATTAATAGTACATGCTTGTGCGATCTTACCCCTAGTTTGACAAGGCTGGTAATACGATTCAGAGCCAGTAGGCTGGATTTTTGTCTGATACTGCTTGCATAAGTTCCTGTGGAGTTGGTTAACCACCCACTCCTGCTCTTCAAATCAGCTTCTGTTGAGAAATGCTTTGCTTACCAACTACCATTGGTACAAAAATGGTGTTTAGCCTTTCCAGCATAAACATTTTTTAGTATAATAAATCTCTTTAGCTCACTTTTGCGTTCCAAAATCTTCTCGCAGATGGTGCGTCTGATTAGGCATTCTGTTCGTTTCTCGTCCTCCTCTTCTGCTTCAGGCAAAGTTTGGTTCAGAGTACCGTAGATGTCCGCTGCTTCACGCGGGAACAAAACATCCAGGGTGCAAGCACAGGCTACATAGTGCTTTTTCCAAGCACCATACTCGTTGTCAGAGGTTGCATAGGTGAGGAACCATCCCTGTCGAATACACTTTGGAGCCCACAGGCAATCCTGAGTAATACACAGAGGTAGAAAGAGTAATGAAATATCCTACTCAAGTAAAGGTACTGTTAATTAAATGAGATTTTACTTAAGTACAAGTAAAGTTACAATTCTAAAAATCCAATCATGTGGAAGAAGCTAATTTTAAATGTAAACTAAAATTAAAATTTTTAAACTAAATTTAAATTTCAAACTTAAATGTAGAGTTCCTTGTTTTTTTTTTACCACAGGGGATTCTCTATTGTAGTTCAAAAAGGACAAAGTGATATAAATCTCAAACTAGGGTTAGGGTCTCCATCTTTCTTTCTAATGAGTCTGTTCTCCCACCCATCAATCAATCAGTGCAATTGATTCCAGGGTACAATTTGTTTTTTCCCTGCATGATTTTTATTTTACATTTTTACTCAGTAACAGAAATGATATAAAAAGTAGTACACCACTTCAAACAAAACATTATTAAGTAAAAGCCACGACTACAAAAACTATTCAATTACAATAACGCAAGTAAAAGTAATTCGTTACTTTCCACCTCATTTTGACAGAAACCCCTTTTTGCATCCTTTTATTTGCAATCCTGTATCTGGCTGGCATACGGTATATTCACATGCATGTTTTTTGTGTGTTTGCTTGGGTTCCTTCTATGTGCAACTCTGCTCAGTAAATCCAAAATATTTTCTCAAAAACATATATGAATCATTGAATCATACTGAACCACTGAGTGTTTTAGCAAGCAACATATAATAGTCACCTGCTCTGAAAGGAACTTCCAGTACCAGCAGACCTGAGCTGCAGAACACAAGTCCAAAGGGCTCAGGAAGGACAGGATGTACAACGAGAGTATCCGCGGCAGTACAGTGGTAAAGTCCAGTCTTGTAAAAGGAGCAGCTTTAATAAAGTAGTCACTGATGGATCTATGGTAGAAAATTACATATGAAAGGACGCTTGCCTTTTAGCACCATGATACAAGCTAATTATATATACAGTCTGGCCAAAAGTTTGTGGACACCTGACCATTACATTAATGCACGCTTGTTTGAGATACCTTCTCAGGACTTCTATATCAGCCTTCATTATTCTGGGAAGAACTTCCACTAGACTTCAGACTAGACCACTCAGATGAGAAGGACCTGCATGCAATCAGTAGGGTTAATGTCAGGGCTCTGAGTAGGTCACTTGGGTTCTTCCAGTCCAATCCCAACTGGCAAACCTCAGAAACCTCACTTTGTATGCAGGTGCATTGACATTGTGTTTGTCATGCTGGAGTACATTTGGGTTCTGCTCTAGTAAATGTATATATACATATATATATATATATATATATATATATATATATATATATATATATATATATATATATATATATAGTGCAGGTGTACTGGTAAAGTGTCCACATACTGAAGTCTGGATCGATTTACTTGAGCTGGGACTTGGAACATCTTCTTAACAACAGCTGAAGCAAATGTTGTCTCTGTCCATCCGTCCATAGGTCAAACCAGTGCAGAATGAGAGTCGTTCTGTCCTGGAAGAGCTGTTCACGTTCCAATCACATGCATGTACATCTTACCATGATCTTAACTCTGATATCCAGCTAATATTATAACGTAGGCTTTACAAAAAGAACATGCTGTTTTTATTATTATTATTATTATTTGGAGACAATTTAATTTAATACACTACTCTTCTAGAGCATTCAAGTTTCATCCAACAAACAGACTGTCTGTCTGTCTGTCTATCTATCTATCTATCTATCTATCTATCTATCTATCTATCTATCTATCTATCTATCTATCGTGCATTTTACCAATGTTTGCCTGTATCTTACTTCTGTCTGTTTGTCCATCCATCCATCCATCCATCCATCCATCCATCCATCTATCGTGCATTTTTACCGTTTGCCTGTATCTTACTTCTGTCTGTTTGTCCATCCACCCATCCATCAGTCATCTATGTCTCTATCAATCTATCCATCCATCCATCCATCCATCCATCCATCCATCCATCTATCTATCTATCTATCTATCTATCTATCTATCTATCTATCTATCTATCTATCTATCTATCTATCTCAAAGTTTGTCTTTATGCACTAATGATGATGATAATGAATGTATTAATATGTCACTTACCTGCTGATTGGCAGGTTTATGTATCACAGGTGTCCAGGCACTGAAGCGTGTAGCAGCTGTTTCAGAAAAGTGTCCTGACTTGGAAGAAGACATTTCGGAGGAGTTTCCACTCAGTGAATCGGTGTGTTTGTCCTCACACACTTTACAAGTCCGTTTCCTAAGAAACAGAGTAACAACAAAAAAATCGCACCGGGAAGTCCTTTACTCAGGGTTGTGTCCCAATCCACTACAGCAGACTACATTCAGCTCATTGCTGGGACCGGCGATACCACCATTTCCTTTTAGATCTTTTCAACATACCGATATCACCACCAGCGTTTTCTATAAACCAATAAAAAAAAGACTGAAAGTCTTTTAAAATTACATTTATTAATCAACCATAAATACTCGAAAGAATTTTTTTTTAAATTATTTAATACTGGACAAGCTCATACTTTTTCATACTTTTTTCCAAGGGCCAAACTTGTTTGAGGGCCAAAAGTAAATGTAGCATTAAAGTAAATGTTCATGTTGCTATGCTTTGAGAAAGCAAAAGAACGTATGTATGTATATTAAATTTAAAAAAGGGTTCCTTTATTTATATTCTTTATATTTAATTTAACAATTTTGCAGCTTAAAAATAAAATTAGAAATAAGGATCTGTGTCAATGGGATTTTCCCCACCTTCTCATATTCAAATATAGCATGCCAGGCCAAAATAAATGTCACCAGAGACCAACTTTGGCCCACAGGCTCTAGATTTGGGCATCTCTGTCCATTACACTGTAGAACTCTAAATATTGAATGCTGAGTGCCTGTAAGAATACGAGTCGCTGGATGAGGATCATCTCATTCCCACTTTTCTTTTTTTGATACGTCAGTGTTGGTGGTGTGAGTAGAAATCATCATCTCGTATCATGGGTGTTGTATTGTGCCTTACTGAGAAGCCCAAGCTAGGACAACCAGAGATAAATAGTGCATCAATCAGTGAAGGATACAGGATTGACATACACATTGGGATATGTATTACATTATATTGGGAATAGTGTATTACATCTAGACTGTCCCTTAAAGACACTTTTAGTCAATTGGAAAGACACCATTCAGGACTGGTCGTGTACTCTGTGTGATCTCATCTCCACCCATGATGTTTGCTCGCACCATATTAGCCACCACCTTTGGTTCACAGTGTGATTCCTGCCCTAAAAGAATATCTTACCCTCAGAAGGATTAAATCAGCCATCTTTTTTTGCATAATAAACATTGTGCTTGTGAAAAAAAACCTGATGTCTGCACTCAATGCTCTGTCCATTGCAGCCTAGATATGTAACAAACATATAATGAAAACTGAATTGGAAATTAAATGGTCCTTTAAAAGCTTTATGTTTATATCTACAAGTGTATCAATTGTTTTAGACGGTTTTAAAAGTTTATAGACTTCTAATTTTAATTTTTTTAATTTTAATTAATAAAAATTTGCTTGTAATTCAATACATGCTTTGTATAATGAGCATCATGCATTGTTATCTTGAGATATAGCTTCGGTATACATTGAAAAGGGTTTCCTGTTGTTCAATAGGGACCCCTAGCGGTCAAAATTATATAGGCACGAGTCAGTAAAGAACAATAAGATATAACTGGATAATGTAATGTCCAATAAAGGACTATGTTTGATTTTATTCTACAATAGTGTAACAAATAGGTGGAAAGTGAAAGTGGGATATATATATATATATATATATATATATATATATATATATATATATATATATATATATCACATTACACACATTGTATATATATGTTGCATATGTATACATATATACACACCCATTGTTTATCTGCCAACACTAGACCTTTGATAGATGATCTTGTAATTACATCTAATTAACCTAATGAATTCATAATATACCCCCCCAATATGTAGCTCTTCTCCAAACACAATTGTATAAGATGCCATTGGATGCTGTATTTCAAATTTTCCCTTTACTTTGTCTAGAAGGCCCAAACCTGTTCCAGCATGACAATGCCCCTGTGAACAAAACCTGGAGTGGAAGATCTTGAGTGGCCTGCTATAAAGCTCTGACCTCAAACCTACTGAACATACATGAACTGTATTTCTAAATTACAATTACAGAAAACTTGAACAAAAGTTTGTGGACAACTGAGCACAAGATTGGTATGTGAACATCCCTTCGCTTGTGGAGATTTGTGCTTATTAAGCCACGAGAGTGTTAGTGAAGTCAGGTACTGATGTAGGTGAGGTCAGGAGGCCTGGGATGCAGTCAGCGTTCCAATTCAACTAAAAGGTGTTCAATAGGGTTGAGGTCAGAGCTCTATAGCAGGAGATCTTCCACTCCAACCCATGTAAATCATATCTTCATGGAGCATGTGCCAGGTTTGGATCTCCTAGTTCGAATAAAATCTCCAAGTTTCCTATAAACATAAATATACATATTAGATTATAAACTCAAAGTCATTGGTAATTAAACTTTATTGATGGCATCAATAAAATGAATCCACCAGAATGTAATTATGGTAGAATATATTAGAAAGGAAACCCACATCACCTTTTAAATAAAATACATTTGTAGCGTAGATTGTTATAAAAAAAATATTTTACCATGCAGACACAAATGCAAGTCAAAAGAAAAATTCTCAGCACTCTCACAGTTGCATTAAGGCAAATACTCCTTAGTTTTCCTGAAAACAACATGCCCTCAACCGATTCATGTCAAAACACTGTACTCAATGAAAACATTTCGAATTATTTATGAAAATTTTCATTATGCATTAAAAATAATCAGAAATATGTTAATGAAATAAAGTGAAATAGTGATATTGGCGAACGTTCTCGTATTGCACAACGGTAAGGCGATATTTACAGTAAAGCGTTAGTAAAGATACAGAAGTAGTCTACATTAAGACGTTAGTTTAAAAAAACTTTGGGTTTTGTACCGAACAGTTGAAAATAAACCCGTTCCAGAAATGTTCATTGATGCAACAATACTGGTCGTAATGCTGTTTTCTCTGTAACATGTGTACGAACAGATCTACGACGGGCATCACTGAACTTTTCAGATTTTGGAGGACGTTCTGGGGGTATCTTGGTTATCAGCAAGGTTCAGCTTTTGTCTGGAGAATCACAGTTAAGGAACTTTCACAACTCTGTAACGTAGACAATATGGACGAAAGTATCGAGACACCTGAATTTTTATATATTTTTTTTATTCCTGTTCTACTGTTAGCATGAGATTCCCTGCACTTGAACCAAAAAACCCAAAACTCTTCCACCATGACAGTTCTCCTGTGCACAAAAGCCAGCTCTATGAACATATAGTTTTCATGGATTAGAGTGGAAGATCTCCTTCTACAGAGCTCTGACCAAAACCCTGTTGATCACCTTTGGGATAAATTGTAACTTTTACTGCACAACAGGTCTCCTCACCTCACCAACATCAGCACCTGACTTTACTAACACACTTTAACAAATGTCCAAACGCACACGCTACAAATTTAGCGGAACACCTTCCCAGAAGAGTGGAAGTTATTATAACAGTAAATGGGGAATGGGATGTGGGAAGTGAATACCAATTTTATACTCAGGTGTCCACCAACTTTTGTCCATATAGTAAAGTGTAGCTGAATCAAGATCAGCTGATTGGCTCTTACAGGAATTGTTTATTTGTTTATTTTTTTGCATGTTACTTTAAAAGGATACATTGAAGTACTCAACTCTTCCAGCTGAGAATAAAAATAAATAAGATTTCATTATTGTGAGACAAAATGAATACAAGGCAAAGAATACAAATGGTAATTTACACACACACACACACACACACACACACACACACACACACACACACACACACACACACACAGTGATTCCATAACTATAATTGGTATACATTATTTTGGCATAAATGAAAAAAAAATGTGTTCATACCTGGGAATCTCCTCCTTCTACATCCTTCACAAATATTAATAATCGTTTTCCAGACATACATTATTAATACTTACATTTAGGAGAAGTTTGTCCATGTTGGAATCGCAGGCACGCTTGCGCTGGTCCGCAGGCAGGTCGTCCACTTCGGCATTGAGTTCGAAGTGCAACCGAGCGAGTTTTTCCTGCATCTCTCGGACGTGCTCCATTTGATCAATGGAGCACTCGTTGCCTTGTATACAAACGGAAAGATCAGGATTTGTTTTGTGAAACTGTGATGGCGATACATCTTGCACGGTTTCAAACGCCTTACCAAAGGCCTGTAGTTTTCCTGAGTGGAAATCGTTGAGAAGGCTTAGCAAGCCTTTCTCCATCTCCTGGACATCAGAGACATCTGTGAGGAAGGAGTGCTGAATCGGAGCAGACTGGCTACTCAGCCGGCTCTGTACCTTCGGCTTGTCTTTCACACCTCTGTACGTCATCGATAAAACGAGAGAGAGAGAGAGAGAGAGAGATCTTTATTGTAACGCTGACTGCACCCCAGGCCTCCTCACCTCACCTGGGATCAGCTCCTGATCAAGCCATGATAATGTGACAGTATACTGATTTAACATCATTCAGCAATCGAACACGTCTCTGAAAAGCTGTCTAAACCTTCACCACACTCATCTTTACCTGCGAAATTTCGTCTTCTGGCTGGAGGGTGCACTGGTGCCGATAAACCCTAAGGTCTTTGAGATAGAGCTGAGGTTCTTTCGGGTCGTGATCGGAGGAGCGGCCTGGTTGGTCGAGGGTCTTGGACTTTTTCGTTTCATCTTCTTCTCCTCCATTCTACTAAACCATCCAAAGCATGCAGAAAGGCAAAATAAACAGAATGAATCACTGGTGCACATTATAGGAGGAATAAAACTGTTTGCAGAGCTTCATCAGTCTTTTTTTTAGTCTTAGTCTAGACTTATATTCATCTCAGAAAGAAAAGATAAAAGAGTTTGAAGTATTCTGTTGTTATGGCCAGGAATCGTGTCCATGCATGAACTCTTCCTAGAACCCTACACGAGTAGCTCTGGCATAATTGTCAAAGTAAACTGTTTTGAAATCATGATCAGGTCCTGAAATCATAGGCAAGATACATATGCTCTTTCTACAGATCTAGCATGCTATATATGTGTAATTAGCAAACAAACCTGGTGTTATTTTCAACGCAGCGCCAACGCCAATATTTACCTCCTGCTGTAGACGTCTGCGTTAAGCTGAATGAATATATTGTCTGAGAAACATTCCTTAAAAAACACCGAGTGTCCCGTGTCGAAGCTTCAAGTAACCTGAACGATCAGAAAAGTTTACAAACGCCACTTCCTTGTCGCGCTGTGTGACGTCACGTATTTGCGACCTCCCAGGAAATAAAATGTCTGAAACAAAAACCAAAACAAAAAAAAAAAAGAAAAGAAAAGAAAAAAAGTTGAACTTGTCGTGTATAGACACACATTTGTAAATAAAATCAACAAATAAAGCTGTAGAATATGTTAATGGTTTTAAAAGAAAATAACTATAAAATGTAATGAATACAAAATTAGATGCAGGTACTGTCATATGAACTACAATTAAATAATATGAAGTGTTTAAGACTTCTGGTACAATCCCGTAGAAATGTAAAGTACAAAGTCTGTGGTTGACTCACAGTCATCATTTACACCATTTTATATATATTTATATATAACAAACTAATTCATTTAACTTTGACAGAACAAATGTACAGATGTTCCACTTTATTTCCACTGAAAAATCCTCCCTTAGTATGAATAACAGCTATACACACTCTCTGCATCTGGACAGTTCAGAAATGCTTTGCCATGCTTCTCGTAAAACGTGCAGGAGTTGTTCTTCACTAGTTGGAGATTTCTTTCTAAACTTGTGATCATCCCAGAGCAGATCAATAGGATTTAGGTGTGGTGAATGGGCAGGCCATTTCATGATCTATTAACACTCCAGCCGACAGGTTGCTTTCAAAATAACGCTTACAGAGCTTAAATGTGCTTTGGCTCATTGACAGAATTGTATCAGAATCAGAATCAAAAAGAGTTTTAATGGCAAGTATGTTTGCACTAATAAAGAATTTTTGTGTGCTGTTGCCTTTTATCTAGTTTGTTGCATAGAAACTAAAAGATTAGGCATGTGTTTTAAAAATGATTAAACACCAAACTTTTGGGAAGCACAGAGTTTCTACCCATTTTGTAAGGTCAAGTCAAGTCAAGAAGCTTTTATTGTCATTTCAACCATATATAGCTGACGCAGTATACAGTGAAATGAAACAACGTTCCTCCAGAAACCTGATGCTACATACAACAACAACACAGAAACAGAAAACACATGGCTAAGGACTAGTAAGTGTCCTCGCCACATAATGTGCATGTGTGCAACCTGGTGCAAACAGTGCAAAGACAACATAAGACAGTGCAAGGCAACACAGGACAGTGCAAGACAAATACATAAAATACAAAATAAATCCAGGAAAGATGTGCAAAAACAGCATGTAAACAATTTATGGTAATGAAGTGATGTGAGTGGTACTGAAGACATGGGTGTGCGAAGTGAGTACGAGTGTGTGTTGAGTCTGGGTTGTACAGATCAGTCTTGTGTGTGTGTGTGTGTGTGTGTGTGTGTGTGTGTGTGTGTATGTGTGAGTTCAGGGCTATCTTGTCTTATTGTTTTATTTTTTATAGACCTGACCGGTTCAGACACATTTACAAATTTGACCTTGACCAAAAGTAAACCCTGAACACGTGTTCAGAAAGATAGACACTACATCAAGACTGTGTTCCGGTGTAGAAACAAAACCAATAATAAACTGATTAAACATTTATTACTTAAATGTATTTCAAGTAACATGCAATCACTGGATATGCTGGTGTGCAATTAGATATAATTTGTGGAATTTTCAAGTTTCAAAACTTTGTACAATTTTTTATTCTGGAATCAAAAGACCTGATCATAATGCCAGTCACTTTCAGTAATCTGTTCAGTGTCATGCCGGATCTCGGGAATGCAGGGTGTGATTTTTCTTGGATTCACACCGGATAGGCACACATTTATACATCCATATATCCACCTACTAGGTTGTGGGAGAAAACTGGAGAACCCTTATTAAACCTACACACACACACAGAGCCAACAGATAAACAATTAACCCAAACTCGGGGGCTCATGCAGGATCCACAGTGCAACCATGACTCCTGTAATAAATATGTTTAATAGACAGTATTACATCATGATAATATAATCATGCATGTGTAATAAATATAAATATTCTCTGAGCTCTATATCTACATAGAGTTTGTACCTGTGGAATGTACACATCCACCAGATGTTTTTTATGTGTTGTACACCATTCTGTAAATTTTAAGCAGCTGTTCTGTGTGTTCAGAAGATTCTAAAACAATCATACCAGGTACAAGTCAATGAGATCACATTCATTTCCATTTCACAGCTGACACATTATTGGACGGGTGTTGTATTTGAACGACAGCTTGTATTGACATTGTATTGCCTGTAGATGGCCCTCTTTACTACTACGCATCTATTAAGGACCGCATGCAAAAAAATAAAACAGAATGGGTGTGTTTCCTAAAGATTAAATAGTTAGTTTTTTCCCAGTTCACTTGGAGATTGATTTAATCGTTTGTTTTTGCTTTCTCACTCTTTGATCCAGTGCATAATGCCATGCTTGAAAAAATTTTAAGTGCAAAAATATAAGTTTTGAAACATCAGTATGAAATTCTGCTGGGTCTATATCACAAGTTTCCAGCTCTTGGTCTTGGAGTTCCCTTTAGTCCTGCATATTTTAGTGTTCTCTCTGATCTAACACAAACTATTAAACACTAAATAGGTCATTATGTCCAGAGGATGTACTGGGAGAAGTGAAAATGTACTGGACTGAAAATCACTGTAACAGAATGCCTCATCTGCATTTTGGGGTTCCCACTTTGAGAACCATGGCTTTATATATATAAAAAAATCCCATTCTTAGAGTAGACCTGACCAGAACAGATGGCCAAGAGTTGAAGTGGTGGATGGAATAAAATGTCATGAAGCGGCCATACGTGAATTACATGCTACTTTTTAGAAAACAATAAGAAATGTGGTCAATACACATATGGTTTAAGAGACAATCTGAGAGACTTATGATACAGATAGTTTGGTCATGTGCAAAGAAGAGACATGGGGTATATTGGTAGAAGAATGCTGAGGATGGAGATGCAATGAAGAAGGCCAAGGAGGAGGTATTATGGAAGTGGTGAGGGAAGACATGCAGAGGGACAGGATAGTGCGTTGATGGATGATCCACTATGGTGACATCCACAGAAGAAGAAGAAGACACATATTGCTCAAGAAGGCATATCGAAACTGTGTGTTGACTATGTTTTTAGGTATTTCCATGAAACTCCCTGGCTTTGTTTCTGCTCAATATATTCTTCTGCTTTGACACCACAACCCTGGCTCTCTGAACTTCCTTTACTTGATATCTTAACATTGTTATTGGATTTGTTACTATTGACAGTAACAATGAGCAGCAGCTACGCTAATTTCTCTCCACTGCTTCTCTTTCTCTACCCATCTCGAGGCATCCTGAGGTTGCTCCAACCCCAGTCACGTCCCACCTCATGAAGATTGTGGACCTTTAAAGAAGTAGATGCCGACCCCACAAACATCCCGAACCATCTAAAGACGTACCAGCACCAATTGGATTCCACTTCATGTGGAGTTTTGACATTGGACCTCTTTGAGTGTTTAATGGCTCTGGCATGGAGAAGCTGGTGTTGGATCTGTGATGATCACAAATGTTGAGCTATTTTATGAGTTGCTTAGTAGCTCCTAGTTTTATAACCACAATGAATGTAAAAGACTGTAAAAAGATCATTCATCTTAATCTTACACTGCAATGCTCATGTTAGTTCTCACTCTCCAGTGTTCTGTATTGTTTAAAGACTATAATCACAGTCTTGATGTCTCCCAAATGAGGATGGGTTCCCCTTTTGAGTCTGGTTCCTCTCAAGGTTTCTTCCTTATAACATCTGAGGGAGTTTTTTCTTGCCACAGTCGCCATGGCTGCTCATTCACCTTAACTGTTAAATTCTGTAAAGCAGCTTTGAGACAATGTCTGTTGTGAATAGCGCTATAGAAATAAACTTGACTTGACTTGATAAGAATTGGGCAATTCAGCAGTCTCTGGATTGAGTTGGATCTAGTGATGGGTTGTTCCTGGATGATTCATTCATTTTGATCTTTAACGTGACTTAAGAGTAATTTGTTCATTTTCTACTGGACGCCCATGAGAAAAGCATTGCAAAATCTCCCGTAGGTTATGTACAGGAAACAGAATTGAGTAATTCATCTCAGGAGTCCTCTGTTCCGAGTCATTCGTTCTTTTGTCATGTGAGTCCCATAGGCACTACACAATAGATTTTATTTGGTCTAAATCTTAACAGTATTGTTACAAGACGTTACACAATGCAATAGATCAGTTTTTTTTAGGCCCGAGTCTTGACGTTATTGTTACAATAATTGTTTGGAGTCACATAACAAAAGAGCTAAAGCCACACACTAAAAGATATAAGGGGTGAGCCACTCATTCCTCAGTCCTTAGCTGCATTGTCATATTTTCATTATTGGAACTAAAGTCAAAGTCAAGTCAAGTCAAGTCAAGTCAAGTCAAGTTTATTTCTATAGCGCTTTTCACAACAGACATTGTCTCAAAGCAGCTTTACAGAATTCAACAGTCAAGGTGAGTGGTGTGTATTTATCCCTGATGAGCAAGCCAAGCTGTGGCAAGGAAAAACTCCCTTAGATGTTATGAGAAAGAAACCTTAAGAGGAACCAGATTTAAAAGGGGAACCCATCCTCATTTGGGTGACATCAAGAGTTTGA
This sequence comes from Silurus meridionalis, assembly GCF_014805685.1. NCBI lineage: Eukaryota > Metazoa > Chordata > Actinopteri > Siluriformes > Siluridae > Silurus > Silurus meridionalis. Next base: position 4,307,429 of record NC_060891.1, read on the forward strand.
TCACAAATCTTTCGACAATACGGAACACTGGAGAGTGAGAACTAACGAGAGTACTGGAGTATAAGATTATAAGTAATGTTCTTTCTACAGTCTTATACAGTCTTTATGGTTATAAAACTAGGAGCTACTGAGCTCAACATTTGTGATCATCACAGATCCAGCACCAGCTTCTCCATGCCAGAGCCTTTAAACACTCCAGGAGGTCCAATGTCAATGTGAAAACAGTTCGTGTATGTAGACGTGTTGCTGAATTTGCTTATTTGGAAATGGAACAATTTACTTTATTTTTGGTTATAGGAACGAAATGAAATAAATGAAATGAAAATGAAAAAAAAATGGGAAAAAAAAAATTCGTTCATTTTTATCAACGCGATTCAAAGAACCGACACACGCGCGCGCAACACAATTTGCGCATGCGCCGTTGAGGGCCGCCTGTCATATGATCGGACATGCGCAGAAGTGTCAGCCATCTAAAGGAATCCGCAGAGTTGATGTGAAGACGGACCCGCAAAAAGTTGGAAGTGAAAGGGAAAATCGGGTTTACCGCAGTAAGTAGCGCCTCTCTGTTACCACGAAGTGTTCACCATACTTAATAATAAAAATAATAAAAACTATTACAAAAAAAGTCTGATGAATATTCCCTTTTCGTCCTACAAGGAAAGAGGAACTAACTTAGTAAACTAGCCAAACATTAGCCATGCTAGCTTACTAGCGCGCAGCTAAAACTCCAGGAACGGTTTACTTTCGCGGTGTCAACAAGACACACATACAAACCAACCCGTTTTTTTACCAGTTAAAGACAAAGAAGACGCGGAGACACTATGAGCAAGCAGTAAGTATGACCATCTGGAACCATGGATCTGGTGCTGGGATTGGAATCTGCCACTGGGTTTTATTATTTTCCGCATTAACACCCAGTCGAGTCCGATCTCATGGTGGTGGTGGGTGTGGGTTCACACTACTATTTTTTCTTTCAGTTTCTTGACACTGTATTAAGACTCATTTAAATGGCAGACAGTTTGGGCTGTGAATCGCAGTGCAGCTTGCCGTACAAAGCGCGGGACGTGTCCTAATCGGAGCTCTGCGTGTTCGTCATATGTAGTACGATGAGGGCTGTGTTTCAATATCATAAAGAAGGAAGCTTTTTACTTGTCACATGTACATTACAGTACAGTGAAATGTTTTGTTTGTATGACCCAGCTTGTTAGGAAGTTGTGGGTCAGAGTGTGACATAATACAGCGTCCTTGAAGCTGGAGAGGGTTGAGGGCCTTGCTCGAGGGCCCAACAGTGGCAGCGCTGGAGCTCAAAACCTAGACCTTCCGATTAGCAACATAGAGTTTTAACATTTAAGCTACCGCTCCCCTGATCCTATTGGGATCGTCCCAGTCCCATTGGAAGCATCCTGATCAAGTTTATTTAACCTATTGAAAGTGCCCTGATCCCGTAGGGATCCCGTGGGAAGCGCCCTGATCCTGTCGGAAGCTTCCTGATCCCATTGGACGTAGCTTTTCATAAGTAGATTTCTTCCCATAACTCTCACTGTTATGTTCAGTCTAATAAATGAGGTAATTGTCAGTAAAAAAAGACATCTTGGGAAACCAGTTCATGTAGAAAAACCAGAAATGTTACTTATTATGGTTACGTCTAGCCTATAAGTGTGTGTGTGCGTGCGCTTGCAATTCAGTGATAATGCATTCTTAGTTGTGAGTAAATCTAGGGATAGAACCGAAGCCAGGGGGTTTTATTACAGCTCAAAAAGTACACTAAAACACTAGCCTTGGACATAAAAACACAAAAAAAACCCCATTTCCTTTTGTGTTTGAGTTTCTTTGCACGGGAAACAGATATGCTGTGTCTGCAGTATTTTTTTTTTTCGAAAAAACCATCATCTGCTCCGTTATCTACATCCCACTTCATCTCTAAGCTTTGCTGCATTTTCATCCATTTTTACACTTTCATATTTACCTGGAGTTCTGGTGGTACATCAGAAACATAGCACTGAATGAGCGATCACTTGCTTTGTTACATCGTTCAAGCATGACAGGGAATTATCTACCCCGCCCTAACCCCCCCGTCCCGCCCCAGTGTTTGCCGATGCTTGATTGCAATTATTTACAAATATTTGCTTTTCAAATTAGCAACATAAAAAAAAAAAGAGAGAGAGAGACACCTACAAATTTAATTTGCTCATTGTTTCTACATCTTTTAACAAAATCCTGTATTAACTGATGTTTACCAGATTTGCTTCTCATTATCATTCATGATCTCCAGAAGCACCTGTAGCTGGATGGAGTTGCTTCATATATATTAATTTCGTATTTTATGAAAATGTGGAGGTACTACCAAGATTTAAGATTGGCAAATTAAACAGGAGCATGGAGAAGCTGATAAAAGCTCTTGTGCAGTGCTTTTCTTTTAGTAGGACATGCAAGTTCAGTGTAATGTGACCCCAGGAAGAAGGAAAAGGACAAAAGGAGCCAGGAAATAATCAGCCCAGCACAGCCAAACTGACCATCCACATAACACTTTTAGGTCTCCACAATCTTGTTTAAAGTTTCAACACCCACAAGGGTCCCACCGATTTTACACAAGTCTAATGGTGTGCCTTCAAATATTTTTTAAAAATCATTATACTGATATAAAGTCTCCAAATCAGCTGTTTTTATATAGAAAAGTTTCCTCCAGGCCTCGATCTTCTCAAGATACTCAGGAATTTTTCTTAATGTTATATATATATATATATATATATAGAGAGAGAGAGAGAGAGAGAGAGCTATTTTTTTATGCTGCTACATTGAAATATAACTTTCAGTTTACAGCCCATGTTCTGTGTATTTATTGTTCTGCACTTGTCTTTACTTAGTGTTTATGTAGTCTGGCATTCTCTCATGTTCCTGGAAAACGATATTTCCTAATGTATTCAAGCTACATTGAAAAATAAAGAAAAAAAACAGTTTGACTTGAATCATGGCCAAACTGATATTGAAACAAATGTGTGTATTCTGTTCTGTGTTCTAAGTAAGGTTCCAGAAGAAACGGTTGTTTTCATGTAATTCTTGATTGGACAGGGTTTCTTTTAAAAGTTGCTTAGATTTTCACAGAAGACTGAGAGATGTGTCTTTCCAGAAATAGATGTTTTTTTCAGGCTCTTAAGTGCAGACATCTTGATTCCTTGAAGTCTGGCCTGCCTCAAATGCTAGTGATGATGTTTGCCTTGATGGCTTGTGACCTTGTCCTTGATGATGGTAAACAGCTAGGACTGTAACTAACTCTTAGAAAAAAGTAAATAAGGTAATCCTTTTGAGCTCCATTTTGTTTAATCTCTTCCGCCCCCATATGGTATAGTCCTTTAACTCTGCCCCCACTAGTTAGTGAGACGCACACATGGAAAAGGAAAGTCATGTCGCTAAAATGCTCTAAAATCTTACAAAGTTCTTGAGGAAAGTAAGGGATAATTAAGCACCTAGCTGGAACGGGAACAAGGTACTGTGTTTGATTTGTTTAATGTGTATATGCATTAATATGTGGGTTAATCTATTTAACTGAAGAAGTGTTTTAATGTGTTATCACTTATGTCATGTGATACGTCAGTGTCACATGACACATCTGTGACATCATTGTGTGACATCACAAAAGGGTTTCTTATAAATGGCTATTCGTGTTTGTTTGTAAGAGCTGATTGTATTATTTGTTATTTATCTGTTCTGTAGCTCTTACGGTGTTTCACTAAGAAAAGGTTTTTCATCAAGGAAAGGTAGATTTTGTGTTTCCAAAGACACAACTTACGCTTTACCATTGTGGCGCTACTGCCACAGAGCAGTCAGTTCAAGACTCATCCACCCTGCTTGTGTTATCTCGAAGTAAATACTTCCAAATGCCGAAGCAGTTCATAGAGTTCATTGGCATGAAATGATTAAGTGCGAATGTTTCTCACGCTTGATTCACATTTGCCACCATGTTCAGTATCTTTTGTCATACATGCCAAAACTGATCACAACAGCTGGAGCAATAATTTCCTTTAATTATGCTGGAGTTATGAAACTTCAGATGTGGGTTATAAGCCTGCAGCTGGAGCCAAAACTGCTCACATACAAATGCTTCTAATGGAAATCAAATCGAGAGTCACTGGTTTTCTAAATTTGCAAAGCTTTTTTGTTAAAATGGTCTGAAATGTCTGAATCCAGTCACCATATGACCCTGGGACATAAGGACATGTGCCCTCCCCTTTACATTTATGCCATTTGGAAGACTCCCTTATCCCAACTGATATACGTTTATCTCATTCATCCAACTGAGCAACTATGGGGTTAAGGGTCTTGCTCAGGGGCCCAGGTGTGGCTGGTTCATTGGCTGTCAAGTTTTGAGACATTGCCATGTATTGGTTTGCACAGAAAATGTTGTGAAAGTCAGTTAATTGAACCAACAGTGTAGGACAAATTTCGTTTATCTTTGTTGCATTGCCCAATCTATAGTTAGCCTTAAGATAATCATTGTTAACCGCCAGGGAAGCGATTTCTGTACCTGGGTCTGGTAAAATGTTGTCAAGGTACTAATAGCCCCTAATGCCCAGTATACATTTTGTGATTCCTCCTGGTAGACATGTAACCTCTGGGACAGAATGCAGTGGCCAACCATTATACATCTTTTTTTTTTTTTCTTTATTGCTCCTGGGTTCCTGGGCTTAGAGGAAAAAGTCAGGAGATCCCAACAGCATGAAAAAGTTACCCTGTTCCTGATGGCTTGGTGCATTTAACTGAATCGTCAATAAGAACCACTCTGGAATGCAAGAACCCCTACCACAAAGATCTTATCATGTATAGTTTTAAAATGATTGTTGGTTTACTTCGGTGTATAAAGTACATTTTGAGTTATTACAGATAACTTCTGTGACATATTTATGTTCTCTCTCTCTGTCACACACACATACCACCAATTTAACTTCGTATTAAATCTTCCTAATGATCACTGAAGAACACATTGAAGGCTGAAGGCCACATATCAAGTGTTAAAGAAAGTGATGTGTGTTTGTATAAGTGAGAAAGAGACTGATATCTTTTGGTTTCCTCTTCAGCTTGTTGCATTATATTTCTCACTTCCGTTAGCTTTTGCCACTTCTGAACTCAAATTTTGCTATATAAACAGATGATTGTACTCAAATTATACCATTAAAAAAATGATAATAATTAAAAAACAAATCTATTCAATACTCATAGTTTAAAATTATAATCAAAATATTATTTTAGTACTGGGCTTGATTGGGGGGTTTCTCTCTCTCTCTCTCTCTCTCTCGCTCTCGCTGTTTTAATTTTAGTTGTATTTTGTTTTTGTTTTTTATTTATTCAAAAATGAACTGACTCCCTATTTCTGACCCTCAGACCCCAGAGTATAGAGCTTGGTGCCAAAGGAAATCCAGCCAATTTTGACAGCAGCAAGATGGCCGACATGTCAGTGGAAGAAATCACAATCAGAGCCAACCAAGTGACTGATGAGGTACGAATGTCATGGTACCATATTGCAAAGATAAAAAAAAATAATAATAATAATATTTTGTCCTTTGCATATAAAGTCAGCTCTGGTATGTTTGTGTTTTTTATGCAAAACATGATTCAAATTATTTATTTTAATGCTTCTGTCCTAATACTGCCTAATCTATAATCTGTTGCTCTTCTTCTGCTTTTTTCTTCCCTTTTCCCTTTTCTCTTCTGTGCCTTTCGAGGGACTGGGATGAGCTTTTTTTCTGCTGTGCGTTAACCCAATTTGGGTACTAACAGCATGAAAGATGGTTCCATGAAGGACAGCTTGGGTAAACTAATAATGTCACACTTTTATCACCACTCATGGGGGCGTTTCTCTTCTTTCTATACTTCCATCTACCGAAATTATGATTGTGTACTTGGTTTCCGCATTTAATGGTTAGGGAGTGTACTGTGGTCTAACATTTACAATAGGAACTGTTTTGTTTCTACTTCATTAAAGTCAGTGTAAAACTCGTATAGACTGATATTTCTAGTGTTTATATGTTAATTTTGATGATTTTGGCTCACATTTAACAAAAACCTACCAAATTTATCTCAATAAATGATATTTCATAAGACCAATCAAAAAAAACATTTTAGTGAATTGTTGGCCTTCTGGAAAGTATGTTAATTTACTGTATATGTACTCAGTACTTGGTAGGGGCTCCTTTTTCTTTAATTACTGCATCAATTCAGCGTGGCATGGAGGTGATCAGTCTGTGGCACTGCTGAGGTGGTATAGAAGCCCAGGTTTCTTTAACAGTGGCCTTCAGCTCATTTGCATTTTCCTCTTGACAATACCTCATTTATTCTCTATGGGGTTCAGGTCTGGTGAGTTTGCTGGCCAGTCAAGCATACCATCACCATGGTCATTTAACCAACTTTTGTACGTTTGGCAGTGTGGGCAGGAGCCAAATCCTTTTAGAAAACGAAATCAGCATCCAGCATCTCCATAAAGCTGGTCAGCAGAGAGAAGCATGAAGTGCTCTAAAACACCCTGGTGGATGGCTGTGCTGACCTTGGACTTGATAAAACACAGAGGCCCAACACCTGCGGATGACATGACTCCCGAAACCACCACTGACTGTGCAAACTTTTTCTGGACCACAAGCAACTTCTGTGCCTCTTCTTTCTTCTTCCAGACTCTGGGACTTGATTGATTTCCAAATGAAATGATAAATTTTCTTTCCTTTCATCTGTAAAGATGACTTTCGCTCACTGAGCAACAGTCCAGTCCTTTTTGTCCTTTGCGCAGGTAAGACACCTCTAAAGTTGACACAAGGAATGCGCTAGTTGTAGCCCATGGATACGCCTGTGCCTGGTGGCTCTTGAAGCACTGACTCCAGCTGCAGTCCACTCTTTGTGAATCTCCCCCAAATTCTTGAATGGGTTTTGTTTCACCTTTTTCGACCACAATTTTTCCTTCCGTTCAACTTTCCATTAATGTGCTTGGATACAGCACTGTGAACAGCAGCTTCTTTAGCGATGACCTTTAGTCTCTTACCCTTCATGTGCAGGGTGTCAATGATTGTCTTCTGGACAAGTGTCAAGTCAGCAGTCTTCCCCATGATTGTAGAGCCTGGACCAGACTGAGACACCATTTAAAGGCTCAGGAAACCTTTGCAGGTGTTTGAATTTAATGAAATGATTAGAGTGTGACACCACGAGTCTCCAATATTGAACTTTTTCACAATTTTCTGAAATACTGAATTTATGGTTTTCATAAGCTGTAAGCCATAATTATCAAAATTAAAAGAAATACTGTGTGTGATGAATGAGTTTCACTTTTTTTTACTTTTTCATGAATTTGCACCCGTGTGTGTGTGTGTGTGTGTGTGTGTGTGTGTGTGTGTGTGTATATACACGTCCTGACTCACACATTACCAAATTCAAGCAGTGTATGTAGTTGTACATGTGATATCCCCACAATGTGAATAGGGCACTGTGTTAGTAATGCTGACTCAGTTTTCTTTACTTTTTTTTAGTCACTTGAGAGCACGAGACGCATGCTGCAGTTGGCAGAGGAGGTAAGCGTGGTTTTTACCCCCAAAATCCAGTCAATTAAAAAAAAGTATCTAAAAGTGGTCATTTATTTAATGAGAATTGGTCTTTAGATTGAAACTGTGTTCACATGGTTTGTTTGTTTTTTCCCCCCAGAGCAGGGAGACTGGAACTAAAACCATGGTCATGTTGGATCAGCAGGGAGGTAAGTCAAGTTTTATAACCCGATGCATTTTCAGAGTAAGTACAAATAAGATACACACATGTTAACATTTCTTATATCGATACAACAGGATACAAGTTCTCAGATACTTCAGCAATCAACAGCCTCTTACTTCTCTGGTTTGCAAAAAGGTCATGATCAGCATAGATGTGTCTAGACAGCTTTTTAGCTAACATTTAAAGAAAATGCAGTAGTTAGCTTTACAATATGGGCAAATGTTTGTGGACACTTGACCATATGTGCCTTTTTAATATGCTAGTTCACATCTAGTTCCCTTTGCTGTTGTAATAACCTCCACTTTTCTGGAAAGACGTTCCACTACATTATGGAGGGTGGTTTTGGCGTTAGTAAAGTCAGGTACTGATATAAGTGATGTGAGGAGGCCTGGGGTGCAATCAGTGTTCACATTTTTCCCAAAGGTGTTTAATAGGGTTGATGTCAGAGCTCTGCAGCAGGTGATCTTCCGCTCCAACCTATATAAAGCATATCTTCATGGAGCTGGATTTGTGCACAGGGGCATTGTCATGCTGGAACAGGTTCAAGTGAAGGGGGAATTTAATTCAATCACATGCAGATACAACATATACAATTGTTTACCTATCAGTTTGTGGTTAAAAACCACTTTGCCACCATGGTCTTGATCGTTGTCATTTCATGTCATCTTATTGTCTACTGTTTATTAGTATTACTTTTTTTTATGCGCATGAGAAACGAGACTAGAAATTAGACTAGTTTCATCACGTATAATTCTGTTTTGTCACCTTTACCTAGAACAACTGCGGCGTGTGGAGCAGGGCATGGACCATATCAATCAGGACATGAGACAGGCAGAGAAGAACCTTACTGACCTGTCGAAATGCTGTGGCCTGTGTGTCTGTCCCTGCGATAGGTACGATCTACGCTCCCAAACCCTGAAATAGTTAAAAAGCTGTAGCTCGGAATCAACCAGAAGTTCGTATTTAATAATGACCATAATAATAAGCTTATTTCAAATGAAGTACTGAGAACCCGAGTTGATGTTTTGTATCTTTTTGCATAACTGTCACTTACCTTACAGAGTGAGATCCATTGAGAACGATGGGCGGTACAAGCGTACTTGGGGCACTGGAAATGACAATGGCACAGATGGCGATGGAAGTGTGGTTTCCAGCCAACCCACCAACCAGCGCAACGGGCAGGCGGCAACAACAGCTTCCGGTCCCTATATAAAGAGGTGGAAAGATGACCGTTTATTAGCTTATAATAACTTGTATAAATATGATATAAACTTAAATATTCAGCTGAACTGATTCATTCACAACCCACAGCTTTTAATCCTAACACACCCTGGCTACATACAAGCTTTTATTCACATCGTACTAAAAGGAAAAATTCAAATGTTTACGGACAGAATCACGGAAGATGCACGAGAAGATGAGATGGAGGAGAACCTGGGGCAGGTGGGCAGCATCATCGGGAATTTGAAGATCATGGCTCTGGACATGGGCAATGAGATCGACAAACAGAACAAGACCATTGACCGTGTTAACGAGAAGGCAAGTTCTCTTTACGTTAAAAAAAAAAAAATCATTCAAACATTTTTGTCGGCTTTTTGTGTATCAGATTAGATTAATCCTGTTGATTAATAACTTAAACCAGTATACTGCTGAGCACATGCACCTAGGTGTCCTAAAAGCAATACAGCACAGCTCAGCAGATCATTGAGTCCCACTGGAAGTGAGATGCCCATGCTGAATTACAGAACCTACATCAATCTTTAGTAATCTTTGCTTAGGTGTCCACGTGTGATTTAGTTTTTATTATTTAATTAATTGATGTAATATTTTGGATTGGATGTGTTACTGAGTGGTGCTGTGATTTACTGTCCTGAGAGGGGAAAAAAAGCTTATTGGTTAAAAAAATTCATTATTATAATAATAATATTTATATGTCTAAAAAAAGGTCTAATGTCCTTTTTCTTAATTTTTTTCCCAGGCTGACATGAATAAAGCTCGTATTGATGATGCCAACCAGAGAGCTAATAAGCTTCTGTAGAGAAGCGATTTTGAAACAAGCAGCTTCTCTCTCTCTCTTTCTCGTTTGTTCTTTTTTTTTTTATCAAATACACAAGCACCTATTTGTTTGAAGGGCAAAATTGTTTTAGCTTTAAAAAATGTTCTTCCACTGCCTCCTGTGCCTTTGTGTCATTTGTTTAGAAGCCTTTTTCTTGTAAATAGAACTGCACACACACACACACTGCCTCAATCAGGTCTTCGCCACTAGATGCTGGACAAGCAGCGTGGCGTTACGCCATTCTCTGGTAATCGCTATCCTGACTTTCTGTAATTGTTCTCCGAGGGTTGCTGTTTCAATGCCCTCTTCAGTGACTTGCCTGGGTCTTCATGGCTGATACATTTTTATCATTATTTTGTCCATAAAAGGACAAGAGACCTGTGTTTCCGTGTCTCCACGTGCCTGTGTAATTTCTCCTTGTAGGCTGTTCTGTCATATTAACCCACTTTTACTAGGGTTGTTATATATATAAAATTGTTTACTTGTTATATATCTGTCCTTGATTGTATCTATATTTAATTATTGAAAAAATCTGTTAATTAATTAACCCTAATGGAGTTTAATGGAGTTTGTGTCTCCTGGCCCACACAGTTTTTGTTCAAAATGACCCGTGTGAGCAAAAAAAAGTGCACACACAATACAGACGTTTATAAATGTCACAGTAATTGTTCTATTCACTATCAAATAAAAATGGCTAGGTATTTAAATTTGTATTTGAAATTTTAATAAAGCAAATACAGAGCCTCAACAGTGGTATGATTTATCCTTGTGCTTTCATTTTATTTTTACTTTGATTAAATACCAGCAGGTGGCAATGTTGGTCCTGTCTGTCATTTTTTCATTTGGCGTTTTTAAATTAAAGACTGAAGAGACGGGAATGCAGGGAGACGATTTTCAACTTTACACTATACACTATCTCTCTCTCTCTTTTTTTAATCTACTTTTTGAATCACATTTACACTTGAACATGTTCAACCGTTGACTTTCAAAACATTAAAAGGAAATTAGGCAATGCTTCACTGATATTTCAAAATTTCTTCTCACATAAACTGTTATTAATATGATTGGAAATAGTTTAGAATTGAAATGATCTGTTAGCCCTGGTCCTACACAACACTTTTGTCAATAAAATGACAGCGGATCTGTTGAATTATTTGTCCCTGATTAATTAGAATCAATTTAGTGTGATTCTTTTATACTTTTTATTTTTTAATTCATTTAAAATTATGTGACTTTAATAAAATTATTAGTGTGTCTGCTTGGAAGCTGTCAAAGCATAAGATATAAAAGCCTATTGATTGGGATGATTATTTTTTTTTTTTTTTTTGGAAGAAGTTGGTGGCTAGCTGACCTAGCAATAGGCCTTGGAGGAGGAATTGGAAAGTATGACTGGTCAAGCTGAAGAAGTCAAACTTTGTCTTCCTTCCTCTCAAATTCCAATATAGTCATCATTCCATGATAGTCATCAACATGCTGACCTCTCGCACATTGAAAAAAGCTTACACACACAAGGGGTTGATGTTTTTACCCCCCCTCACATTTCACATACTTTGGCGAAACTTACAACTTTGATTATTTAAATTTACTGTCACACTTTCAGTGAGCTTTCAGTGTAATTTCTTTTCCTGAAGTATGGTTTTCTTCACTGGCGCCATGAAGTGTGAAGTCACGGTTTGCTAACAGGAAACATCTGCTGGCTTATGGCTTTTGGTTAAGACCCCCGATAAAGTATAACCATTTGCATTTACTACAACTGCATGCACTGGGCAACACTACAGACAACTTATTGGCATCATAAAAATGACAATGAGTAATTAAAGTACAAATCAGAAGAGTCAGAAGTTTCCATGTCTTAACATGAAGGAGACTTCTATGAAGTGAAAACCCTCTCCAGCAACAAAAATGTTGTGTCTCAAAACTCCCTTCTGCTCAAACCACCCCCCTGTATATCTGAACATGCCCAGCCATGAGCCAAAAGGGATGGGCTGGGCTTCAGGCCTCTCAGTGAGACTTCCCACATGTGTTGCATTCTTCGTGGAGCACTTCAGAGTCTCTGGCGCATCTGGAGCAGCTTAACTTTAAAATAGACAAGGGAAGAAGTTCACTGCTTACAAACACTTCTCCTTCACATACGCATAGTTCAGGTCTGCTGAGCCGGCCATCTGGAGATCCTGTTTGTTTGTTAGCAGCAAGTCGTAACTAACCTTTAAACGTTTATATTGTGCATCTTTGGGAGAGCATATCTCTGTGTTAAAGGGGTTGGCTGACCACTCTGGACAACCTCTTCCTGAGAACACAGACAGGAAGTCAAGACCAAGAGCAGAACGCAGAAAAAAGAGAAAATTTCTATCAAGGTTTTTTTTTTTTTAATTAATGTTAGGGTGAAAAGATATGTAAATAAAAAGGAAACTGAAGAAGGAGATGATGGACGAGTTCAGGACGCCTGTATAAGAGGTAAAGGGAAACATGAAGTAAGGGGAAAAAAAAAAGAGTTGTGGGGTAAAAGACACAACGATGAAGAAAACAGCTGTTGTGCTGAAGGACTCCAAAGCATCGAGTAGGTGAGTTTCAAAATCTAATCCTAGTCATCATGTTTGTACTGAGAATTCTCTGTATGAATATAAAAAAAGGGATCAGGGAAAAAGGGTTTTGTTCGATTTTTATCATGCCCAAACACAACTTCTTCTTCTTAGAGAGGTTTTCCATGAGATCTACTATGCTCGTGGTGCCTAATATTCAATATACACTGAACAGACAAGGAATGTGTGTAAACCAGTGTAAGAACCATTTTAACACTAACACTATTGACATCATACCCTTGGGTGGCACATTTATGTAGTGGGGAAGGAAAAGGTTGGCATGAGATGGAAAGAAAAGAAAAACATTTAGAGAGCAGACTAGGAGTAAGATTAACAACTTCGTGCTACGCACATTTACGTAATGGCACAACGCCGTGCAGTTTTTTTTCCCAAAATATGTGACGTCTTTTATACAGAAGTAATGATTGTTCCACCAAAGTGCTTCCATTTCTGCTTTTGTGCAAATTCCACGACAATGAAGTCGAAGTATAAGCTCAAAAGCAGAAGTATGTTTTTTCATTTGATGATCTTTTGCCTTTCTTGTATTTCTCAGGTTGGTCATCAGGTCCCTCTAAAATCACTCAACCAAAGATTAATTATTGATCCGTTTTTAAATATGCACCATGCTGTCCTCGGCTCCCACCACATCGCCTACCGCCATCCCCAAAACTAAAACCAAGCCTCTTTTGGTTTCCGAATGTTCTTCCTCACCCACATCTACAACACCGGTCCAGTTGGTTGAAATTTCGGATAACCCCACTCCAATAAATTTACACAAATCCACCTCCCCTCCTCTACCTCTCTCGCCTCCTTACTCAACTCGCAAACCCCAAAGTTCTCTGCCACCTCTCAACTCCAAACCTACTGTCCCTCCTGTACACAAAACAAAGGCTTCTAAGCCAACATGCCCACCTCTCCCAGCCCAGCAGCCATCAGCATTTCCCAAAGCGTCCTCTACGTCAATGTCCAAAGCCCCTCCACGGCCTACCTCTAAACCCTTATCACCACGTCTTCAGAGACCCCCACCGCCACTCACTTCAAAAACACCTGCTGTACCATCTCCACCTGTCCAAACACAGAAATCAGCCCGTCCCAGCATTAGCATTTTGGAAAAGCTGATCAAGACATGTCCAGTGTGGCTACAGCTTGGAATGTCCAAGGAAAAAGCTACTCAAATACTCAACAAAGAGCCACCAGGGGTAAGAGTGTATACATTTACCATTTATATCTCTTGATCTTAATTTGAATCTTACTATATATATGCTGGCTTCGCAGGGATTTTTAGTAAGGAGGGATCGTGGCCAGCTGTTAATGGTGGTGTCAGTTCGTCTTCCAGACCAGCAGGGAGTTTCCCAGATTCAGGACTTGCATGTGAAAGAAGAGAAGTCAAGTAAGTCGAAGCGTTCTTCTCTCATTCTGATTTTATAGTGGATAACATGAGAGTGGTTGCCGCGTTAACCAGACTGGATTAGATTTTAAACCACATCTAAACTGAAATGTTGCCCTGTTTAAATGCGTAATTAAATGTGGCATGTAAAGTATAGGCTAGCATCAGGGAGTCAACCTCCCAAAACTGTCAGGTCTTCTGTGCATACAGTGGTGGACAGTAGCAAAGTAAATGTAATTTTGTTACTGTACTTAAGTAGTTTTTTCGTGTATCTGTACTTTATTAAAATACAGTGAAACCTCGATACCTGCGGGGGTAACGTTCGATGACCCCTCGCGAGTAAGAAAAGATTGCAAGTTTCTGACTCTTTCATTTTTACAATTTTACAATTCTCCTTTTTCAAGGGGAATTGTACATGTACTGTACTGAACTGTAAACTCAACAAAAATTGTGAATTACTTGTCACAAATGTTTTATGTACTACTTTAAATGAATAATAGTTATTCAAACATTTTGATGTGATTTATTCGTACAAACTCTGTTTTGAAATGTTACTCCGAACTTTCAAGCCACTCGCGGCTTCTCAGGAACTATCAGATTTTTCACGAGTTACTAGTACCGGTCCCAAGCCCGGATAAATTGGGGAGGGTTGCGTTAGGAAGGGCATCCAGCGTAAAAACATGTGCCAAATCAAACATGCGGATGATCCGCTGTGGCGACCCCTGATGGGAGAAGCCGAAAGAAAGTTTTACTCTTAGTCCGGTTCCAAATGAAAAGTCAAGAACAATGGTGGCGAGGAGGTGGCGAGGGTTAAGCTCACGAGTATTGAGGTTCCACTGTATTTCCATTTGAAGAGACTTCACTTTAATTTCACTACATTTCAAAGTGAAATATCTCAACTACATTTCGACAAATCAGTCGTTCGTTTTTATTTAGGAGCCAATAAAAAATTTAAGCACGATTTGTTTTGAAGTTGTTTTGATTGCTTTTTGTGTATCTACTCAGCACGAACATACAGTTCGGCATCAGTTCAACAGAAAGCAGAACATTTTTGAGAGGAATAAATAATGGAAGAATCTGTTGACTCGAACTCGTCACAACACCAGTGGCCTTATTTGCACGATTTTTTTGAAGTAGTCGAAAAGAAGGTTTTGGGCTCATGATAATTGAAATTTTTATCAAACAGTGTTTGACTCATTAATATCATTCTATTAATAGATTCGTGTGCACATACTGTACATTTCATTTAAACTGAGTTAAGATAATAGGAACATTATAGCCATAATAAATCATAGTACTTTGGATACTGAAGTATCATTTAAAAAACAATTACTTTTGTACTTTTACTCAGGTGATTTTTTTTACTTTTACTTTCTCACTTTTACTTTTACTGGAGTCATCTACTATATCTCTAGCTCAAGTACATGGTGTGTGTACTTTGTCCACCACTGTGTGCATACACTGGGTTCACCAGTGAATTGAAGTTTGGCCACCTTTTGACACTGCCATATTGTTCACCAAATATGGTCACTGTCAAATTATAAACCTGGATATTTAGAAAAGAAGAGTATGAAAAGAGTGTGATTCTGACTGACTCAAATTTAACACAAGCAGACAAGGTAGTCTGTGGAGGAGGGGAGTGACCACAGGTTTCCTGTCCTCAGCACTGAACTGAGGCTAACACTGTCCAACTTCCTGACAACACCAACTTACCTCTGTGAGCTTGTGCTGCTGTGGGTGTTTCACAAAGGAAAATATCTGTGTTATTTATCTTCCTGTTTTGTCATGATAGAAGCTCTGTGCTATTTGACAATTGCTATTGCTTTATCTAAATAGGTTCGATCTCTAAAGCCTGTGTAAAAGTCAGTACTATTAATTGACTTACAATTTCAGACTAGTCGTTTTGTGGGCTTGGATAAAGTACTGTTGGCCAGCTGCTGTTTAAAAATGTTGATACGATGTAGATGTGGTATGCTCCAGACAAATTCTATGCATACATAACCATAAACAGCTTTGTTTTCTTCCTCTCTTACAGTGCTGTATCTTGAAGGCTCTGCCCTGGTCTTTGACAACATATTTAAACTCATTGCGTTCTATTGTGTTAGCCGGTAAGCTTGGCCTCCGGTGAACTATTTCTGAATTATAGCTCTCAAACCTGAGCATGTTTTTAGTGTAATATTTTTATTGTTCTTTAGGGACATCCTCTCCTTTACCTTGAAATTACCGCAGGCCATCATCCAGGCAATTAAATACGAAGACATGGAGGTGATCTCCACACTAGGAGTAGGTAATACAAAGTATATGAGCCAGACCATCCAGATTTTTTTTTCTCCGCCCGAACACTAATTTATTTCCATTACACTTTAATTACGCATGTGTCCATGTCTTTGCTATTCTAACCAGTCTTGAACTTTGTTAATAGAATTCTGGGGCTCAGAGCTAAATGGCCAGTTTCGGGAAGATTCCAGAAAATCTGCAGACTGCAGTATCTCTGGAGAGATGAAGCTTTCTTCTGTAAGTAACCATCTTTGGTACATCAACCCCATCTTCATTGAGGAATACTACAACAGCTTGCCTCCCAACTCTCCTACACCAATCCTGAGGTCCCAAAGTCTCAACGTGTCTGTACAGGCTGTGCCGAAATTCAAAAGACCACCCCCTCCACTACCTCCTCGTCCACTGACAATTTCCGAAGACACACCGATGCAAGTGTCAACTAAGGCGGCTAAAGAGAAGCTTACGTCAGAGGAGTCTTCAGTTCTCTTGCTGCATTCTTCTCTGGGTGTAAAACAAAAAGAGGAAGGAAGTAATTGTGGGTATAAAAAGCCAGAGGAAACTATATTAGCCAGTACTGAGGCAGAATCATTGAACAAACAAGAACCCGTTTTGAGTGAAGCAACAAAACAGAGTAGTGGCGCCCCTCCGAAGATTCCCCCAGTCCCACTTCGACGCCGGATTTCTGAGGGCCAATCTTCAGGAGAAGAAGTTCAACCGGAACCTTTAAAGGAAAATGTTTGTCCATCTGTAGCAGCAGAAACCAATGAGGATCCAAGTGCTGCCGTGTCTCTTATTTGCCTTGATGATTGTAGCATCGATCAATGGGTAAGTGGACTGTCCGGAAACTCCACAACACACAAAGAGCAGGGTGATCAATCAAAAATTTCAAATGGAGATTCTGCTGTGAATATGCTTCCGGTAATTGACATAAAGAAGCCTTGTGCTCCAGTGCCACCTCCTAGGAAGAAACGAGCATCTCAAACCATTATCACCATATCCAAAGATGCCAGTAATACCTCTGAAGGTGGTCCTCAAGAACTCAGCCACACAGCACCACAGCCCACGTCAGCACTCCAGACCCTTCATGTCAATGCAGACCACCACAAAGTTGCAGATGTCTCATTATTTGCCCCTGAAGGAGGTGCTCCTCAGGTGGATCATGACTCCTACTCCACGAGCAGCACAGAGGAAGAGGCAGATCCTACCCCAATGGGTGGTTTAATGAAGAGGACTTCCACTGTTATGCTAGACCGTGCTAAGCAGCGGCTCTCCATGGTGAACTTCTCCACCGTCTTCACAAGCTTTATGAGCACTGACCGCAAACTTCAGAAGCGGATAGTGGAGCTTGCTAGAGATGGGAGCACATACTTTGGTAACCTGGTACAGGACTATCGAGCCTTTACTCTGGACACTATGAGGAGGCATTCCTCAAGTACAGAGATGCTCCAAGAGATCAGACAAATGATGACGCAGCTCAAGAGCTATCTGATACAAAGCACAGAGCTGCAGAACCTGCAAGAGCCAAATGCTTATTCTGAGGAGAACTTGGGTAATTTAAATACCTACTTTCATGACAAGTGAACTATGATTTATCACTATATATATGTATTTTTGGACTTAGAAGTCTTTGGTTTAATATGATATGTGAATTATTATTTAAAGCAATTTTTTTTTAATCTGCTTAGCATAGCATGTTTATGTAATTTTATTATAATTCCACACATAGTGATCCAAATATCGAAAAATTCCATTATACAGACAAACTGCAGAAGAAACAGTATACTCTATAGATATATAATGTTTGCTCTGGCAGTGTTTTACATCTGTTATATATCTCCTTCTCCTCAGAGATTATCATTGAGGCGTCACTTTATAAGAGTGTCCTGAAGCCCTTAAGAGAGGCGATATATAATGGGCTGAAGGACATCCACTCCCATGCAGGCAATCTCAAAAAGCTCAAGGAGAACCAGCAGATAGTGCTTGGCACCACCACCACTGATTTGGGTGTGACCACCTGTGTTCCTGACTCACCTGTCATGGAGAAGATCCAGGGGAAGTTGGGAAACCTGCATCAGGAATACTCACCTCAGAAGAAAATCGATCTGCTCCTCAAGACATGCAAGATCATATATGAGTCCATGTCTGTGGGCTGCCCAGGTTAGACAAAAAAGAAAAGAAAGAAAAACATTGTTTATTGTTTATCTATAATTATCTTGCCATGAGTTAAGACTTATTACAAAGATAGAAAGATTCCCCACACAGACTTATTACCCCCTTTACTTTAAACATTAGAAAGGGGATAAAACGTAAGCTTTGTTGGTTGGAGTGTTCCAGAAACTGCTTTTCTCCTGGGATTTTTATGCGTGGCAATGCAAACTTAGTTTCCTGTTCCTGGCTGAAAAGAACCCGATGTGGTCTTGACATCCTGTGATGATCTTCTGCTCACGCCACAGCTGCAATGAGCGATTATGTGAGTCAGTGTAGACTTCCTGTTCGTTTGGTCCAGTCTTGCCCTTCTCAACTGACCTCTCTCATCAGCAAGGCATTTCCACTCACAGAACTGCTGCTACTGCATGTTCAAATCCCAGGAGATCAGCCTCTTATGAAATCCTCAAACTAGGCCATCTGGCACCAACAATGATGCCACAGTCAAAGGCAATGAGATCATATGATTGTCTGATTAGTTATTTTCTATGTGAAGGTTTTTCTAATCAAGTGGCTGGGTAGTAACAAAAGCAGACCGCCTCTGTTCTTTATTTCCTATAAACAGAAACCATGCTGGGTTTAAATACAGAATACATCTTATACTATTTACACACAGTCTTATTAGAGAGTTCCTCTTTTTGTCTGTTTGCGGAGTAAACTAAATGATTACACCAGGATTAACTCATCAAAAAGTTCAGAAATTGCAAAACATGAGCTATAGTTTGTTGGGGGAGGGGTGAGAACTAGGGAGGGGTGAGAACTAGATTCAGTTGTTTGCTATTTGCCTCCTTTCGTCGCAGTTTGACTGTGGATGCATGCTAATGGGTGTAACTGCCATTTATACTTTGTGATAAATATGTTAAATGATATTCTGGGCTCTGTAGGAAAGCCACATGGTGCAGACGACTTCCTGCCTGTACTGATGTATGTACTGGCTCGGTGCAACATGGCTGCACTGCTGCTGGATGTAGAATATATGATGGAACTGATGGACCCTGCACTACAGCTTGGAGAAGGTGAGAACATCAACACACACAGACACTATAGTGCTGTCATTTTATGAAATCCCAGAGCATATATATGATATGGGAAAAAGAATTGGCACACCTGACTTTTCTAGCCATGTGTGGTGTTTGGTTCTTCCCCAAACTGTTATCATTAAGCTAGAGGCACACAACTGTATTGGCTGTATTTCCTTTCACTTGACCTAGAAGACCCAAACTGGTTCCAGTATGACAATGCCCCTGTGCACAACGTCAAATGGGATGTTTAAAAAAGCATATACCCATCTTATTTTCCATAAAAGTATTAAAAATAGTAAATATAGAAAAGTCCAAAAGTACTGGAAAACCTGATGAAATGACATTAAAATGCAATTCATTTTCAAAATCTTTTGGATGCTTCAAAAGCTGATCGATAAATTGTGCTCCACAGATAGTGATTTTCAGTTCTGTGATGTTAACCCTTCTTCGATGCAAGATATCTGAAATTATTTAAAGCTTTGTCAGCCACGCTGAGTTCAAGTTTGCAACCCTCCACAGTTTTTTGAGTAGGAATTTTATAAAGAAAGTACCAAATCATGGATCAAAATTACAGTTATACAGAGAGTCGCCAAGCACAGCATTCATTCTGCCTAACAAGAAAATCATTGCTCCACTGTAATGTCACAGCATTCCATGAGTTGAATATAAGGGTTTTCCCTGAGGCACTGCACAAAGTCAATTCTAATAGTGGTAAAATGTCCTGCTAACACTGTCTAGCTAGGTACAATGCAGTATAGAGAACACAAGTATCCACTGTTATGCATTACAATGATGATACGTGAATTTGAAGTGTTTGCATTGTTGCATCTCAAACAACCTGTATGTCAACAGGATTACAATACCATAACAGTATTGGCACAGAAAACACACACACACACACACACACACACACCATCACCCCTAAAACTATTTTACTTACTGACTCTAATAAATCTCATGCTCACTTTTTTTTCTCAATGATTCATCTGTGGAGTCATATGTGAGCCGAAGTATGAGGTATGCATACAGATTCCTGCACAAAAAATATGGATACAACTGATTCTACAATTACCAGACTGTCAGAAACATCATCTTATGAGTATTTGAATTGTCCACTGAAACAATAACCATACCTTTTTATTTATAACCATATACACACATGACTTCAGTTGTAACTTGAGATTAACTATGATTTGATCTCACAACCTTCTGATCAATAGTCTGTTGTATAAATCATTAAACTACCACCACAGAATTTTACAACATCCTCATCAAGTGTGTGCGTCCAAATTAATGTTGTTCAGCAGCTTCTCGTGGTTTAAGCATTACTGTTCCTGAACTGTAGCATTCCTTCAATGATGCATAGCTTGTCTTTCTAGGCTCGTACTATCTTACCACAACATATGGAGCTCTGGAGCATATCAAAAACTATGATAAGCAGGCAGCTTCCAGGCAGCTGAGTTTGGAAATTCAGGATTCTATTCACCGCTGGGAGCGTCGCCGAACTCTTAATAAGGCCCGTGCCTCACAAACATTAATACAGGTAGACCAGATTATATACTGGATATCTGTGAATAAATGCATAAATATACTCATAAACAGACTCATAAATATACTCAATTAACCATCGTTACTTTTTTTTACCGCAGGATTTCATCACGGTCTCTTTCCTCGAGGCATGTTCTAACACCAAAACTCTGGGTGTGGATCCCAACACCACAGCCCGAGACCTGAGCGCCCAGTGTGCAGTAAAGTTTGATGTGCATGACCCTGACACCTACTGTCTGAGCGTGCTAGTGGACGGCCATTACCAACACCTGAGTCCTGAGGAGTTTCCCCTCTCAATCAAATCAAGCCTGCACCGCAGTGAGCCTCGCAAAGAATATCACTTCGTGTACCATCACGGCCTCTGGCCAGGACAGGCCTCCGAACCTGACCAGGAAATAAATAATACCCCTGAACTGACACCTGCCCAGGAGGAGAGTTTGATCTGAAGAAAAAACAATATTAAAAAAAGCCATTAATTAACTGCTACTTCATTGAACTTCCATCTTGGCACCAGGTCTACTCCAAAATTGCACTTTGACCTATGGCAGCATTGTTTTAGATTAATCATTCTTAGTGCTAAAATAGCCTATAAATGTCAGGGAGTACAAGACAGACTGTCATTATTGTTTAGGAAATCAAGCGAAATCGGAGTAATGACTTGACAGCTGAGCAGTATTGCTAGAACACACACACACACACACACACACACACACACACACACACACACACACACACACACACAAAACCAACTGGATATTGGTTTGATTACATGAGCAGGAATTCTCCAAGATCCAAAAACAGATACTGACAAAAAAACCTTGCCTTAATAGGTATTGTTTTAAGCATTCCTTTTTTTTTTTTTTACATATGTGTGTGTGTATATATGGGTGTATGTAAATATACATACACCTGCACATCAGAGCTCATGTCTTTTTTAAATTTATTTTCCTTTATTTGCATGACAGTGTTACCTGGGACTTTATAAATTTTTGCTATTGCTACTTAGTATCCGTTTTAGTACCTATAATCTCTTTTTCCTGAATACAGGATCATATTTCTAGTTATAAAATCAATAAGCACATGAATACGACTGAAGTCACAAACATTTCTGTACATGATTTATTGTTTTATTAAGTGCGATTTGAATATGCATTGACAAAAGGTTTTTTTTTTCATCTAAACACAATTAAAGTACTTTACTGTTGACATCATCATTTGTGTCTAAATTTAAGTGAAACATGTCTAAGACACATCGTTACTAATTTTCTTGCTGCACAGTCTGAATGAGCCAATTTCATGCTTTGTTGAGGATATGGAACATACAATTACATACCATATTCTTTAATATTTATCTCATTCAGAGTTTTAAATAATCCTAAAGGCGTTTAACAGGGTTGAGGCCAGAGATCTACAGCCGGCCTCTCAAGAGCTTCCACTCCAAGTACATTTATATATACATTCCTAGGCAAAAAAAAATGCACTAACTACAAATATTAGGCTCATTTTAATCTCTTAAAAACAAATCATAGGTCAGATATTTACCAAGAGCAATAGTGTAGGAGTCCCAGCTCTCTCAGTCCTGACTGGATTAATTGGCTCGTTAAAATTATATCCATGATGAGCAACATCAGGTGTAGCATATAACCAGATAACGATTAACGTTGTAAGAAACTAAATTATGCTTCAGATTCCCAGAAATTTTTTGGGGGGATTTTGTACACTTTTGTACACAAACATTTAAACCATTTTCAGGTCTGAATTAATCATTGTGCTGATTTTTACATTGGTGTACAAGTAGACTATAAAAGTGAAATGCTTAATAAAGCAAATAAGCAAATTTGCTCTACACCTAGCACCTTTAAATTTTTTTTTAGAACACACTTTTTTAGAACACACTTTTGTTCCTATGCAACAAACTAGGTAATTTAACATTTATGAAAATATACCTGGACCAAACTAATATATAAATGTACAGATGTTCCACTTTATTATCATTGAAAAAGCTTTCCTTAGCATGAATAACAGCTGTACACACTCTTGGCATATGGGCAGTTTGTTTCTTCAAACATTCATCTGAAATACTTTGCAATGCCTCATGTAAAACTAGCCATGGTGTTCTTCACTAGATGGTGATTTCTTTCTAGTGATTCAGTTCATCCCAGTGCATTTCGATAGGATTTAGGTGCAGTGACTGGGCAGGCTATTTCAAGATAGAGAACACTTCAGCCCACTGTTTGCACTCTGAACAAAACTTGGATGTAAAATTTGGCTCATTGTCTTGTGGTATTCTGAAGTCGGTTGCAATTAGCTGCATGGTGCTGAAGCAGGAAAAGGAAGCCATGTTGGATCAGTATTCCTTCCAATGTATCCTACATTTAACCTACATGTATATAACGAGTTGTTTTCCAAATCTAAAAATAAACTTGTGAAGTGAAAGGTGTCATAACGTTATTTATTTCAGCGTTTTAGCCTCAGGTGGCAGAAAATTACAGGACCTTTGTGTTATATACATATATAAAATATGTTGGATTTTTGACAAGAACAGCTAAAAATATATTGAATATTTAAGACTTGAATATATTGCAATATTTCATATATAAATATTTCTGTCCTAACTCCAACCTAAACCCACTTAATTTGAATAAACATGACCAAGTATATTGTTTGAGGAGAAATCTCTCTTTTTGTTTTATACATCTTTTTTTTTAGGCCAGTCAATTTACTTAAAGGAATAATGAATACTTTCAGGAAAGTCTTCATTCGGTTCATTTACAATAAACATATTCATTCTAAATCTCATTCCTAAAAGCTTCTTTATAGTTTCTTTCTCTTCACTTTGACAGTAACATTATACATTTGTAATGTTTGTAACGTCAAAATAGTTGCCAAATGCAAAATAATAATAATAATAATTGTTAGCTACATGGCTAACACATTTCTTACCTCACTCTCTTCACACAGCTGACACTGAAACGTCGCGCGCGGCTTTTGGTGAATTAGCGACGCCCCGCCCACTTTCATTTGATTGGCTATTTTAGACGTCGTGACATCGGCACGTGCCGCATTGGAGTGCCTAGGCAGGAGGGACGGGCGTTCAAAACCGCTATCGATATCGATAATCGATAATCGATACTACTACACGGTATTTTCTGAAATCCAGCATTATTAATATTAAATATCTTACAGTAGAACTTGATTTCTCTTTAGTTACATTTATCAAAAAATTAACTAAATAAAAAACATTAAAGCTTTTATGTAAAGGAACAATAAACTGTTTGATTCTGTTTATGGTTCTTCTTAATAGAAATTCTCTCAAAAAGGAAAGATGACGCAGCGATTGCGAGATATATGACTGAATAACAGAATACTGGCTTTTTTGCGAATCGAAATAAAAAACGTTAAATATTAAACGTATTTGTTTAACAAAATATCAGAAAAGATTGCTGGCTTTGTGTGAGAACGGATACCTTTAGGATAATTTAGGATCGATCCACCCATTCCTAAAATGTAGAAGACCCTACAAGGTAAAGAATAAAGAATATTAGTTAAAAATATTAATCTATGTCTTTAATCTGGGTCACCTTTCAGGTTGAAAATGGTTACGGCCCTGACTGGAATGATAAATGGACTGAAATGTTAGCCTTCCAATAACAGTAAACCAAGCGGTAATCTGATTAGCAAAATTGTAATAATTACATTTTCAGCACATTAAGTTACTCTTAGCATGCCAAATATGACAATATACATAAACTAAGCTATGACAGCAATGGTGTATAAAGAAAAGAAAGTGAAGAAACTGTGACTAATGTCTGCAATTGAGTATCGCTATTACGGCATTAAACATCCAACAAGCACAATCCTCTTTGTACATGGCGGCTGTATGTGTCATGGCCTCATCTGTGCTCCAGCTTCTTTCTGTCTTCTTGTTCTGTCCGTCGTTTCATCATGAGCCTGTAGCACGTCACTGCTACCTCGCTCAGTAACGAGCGTTAGTGTCCGCTCGTCTGATGCTTACTCACTTCATCGCTGCCCATTATTTTAAATGAGGGACAAATGAAGTTAACCCACGCTAACGAGGACTCTCCGTACCCTACCTAAATGAGTGTGTTGCCTTAAAGAGGGGGAAAAAATTGTCTTCTTTTAACAAGAGAACTGTGACTATGTCTTCGGATAGTTTTTCGCTCCTGACTCTCACATTGAAGTACCGTAGCATCACATGCAAAAAAAAATGTTTTATGCAAAAATGTATTAATAAACATTTAAGTTTAAAACAATAGTCTGGTGTTGTATTAGTGTTAGAGCCTTTCCTATATGAAAATCACCTGTTAAGTTCTTGTGTACTTTCTGTGCTATTATAATCATCTCTCAGGTTAACATGTGTTGTAGGTGATCTGGTGCATCTGACCGGTGCTGTAAAAGGGTCTATCAAATTTAATGAGACTAACATCTCGCACGGCCTAGAATCCCGACATGTGCGTAGGCTGCCTGAAGACACCAAAGAAATAAATCAAAATTGGATTCTGGACGCTTGTTACACGTTTCCTGTTCCATCCCAGATAACCTTACATTACAACCTCACTGCAAAGTTGAGGGTTAAGTATACTGTGGTTGAGGGGCAAAGGGTTCCAAATGGCACCTACAACAAGGTTCATCTGGATTGGTGATCAGATCACGCTTGCTTCTTTCTGTTCGGTTTTTCATACTGTTTCTTAGACATCGTTAGGCACCATGACGTCAAAAACGGGTTCTGGCTTTACTCTGATATTCCTCTCTATTTCAAGTCTCCAGCCAAACAGGACATTTAGGGGCGTGTGACACACGTCTTTTCATCCTTCGTTCATCTCTATACACTTTCTTACACAGTAAGGCTGTATATATACGTCTGTACACCAAAGCCCTCTCACATTTATTCCAACACTTGTTGAGAAAGCGTGCTACGGCTGTTCAGGTATCTTCGCCTCAAGTTACACTAGCTCCGAAAACTCTAGATTTTTTTTTTTTGATTCAATACATTTTTTTTTGCAGTTTTTTTAAGAAAATAGAGGGACGAAGTTTACCTACTAATGTGTCACTAAAAAGAACTTCTTTTTGGATTCCATCAGAATCGTTGAGCGTTGTATTTAACTTAAAGATCTGAAGACGGTGAAGCAACCTGCAAGAGAAGGTGAGAAAAAATCTGGTCATGCATCAAAGAGATTTTTTTTACATGCAGATTTAGAGCATATTAGGTGTATAAAAGGCATTACAGGTGCAAAAGTCAGTTTGACTCATGATTGATTACTGTTACTATGTGATTTTTTTAGTCTCCTGATGGTCACCAGACATATATAATTTCTCTAATTTCTCTTTAAAATGCTTTTTCACATTTGCACACACTGTAATTTGCTGATTTGCAAAGAACT
Organism: Silurus meridionalis; assembly: GCF_014805685.1. Lineage (NCBI taxonomy): Eukaryota > Metazoa > Chordata > Actinopteri > Siluriformes > Siluridae > Silurus > Silurus meridionalis. Next base: position 4,333,642 of record NC_060891.1, read on the forward strand.
CCTATATTATATACAGTATATATGATTTATAGGATATATTTTTACTATTCATTGGCTCTGTGTTGGCATCTTAATCCAATCTAATCTAAATCTAATCTGATTGAATCCTCCGTCTGATTCGTTCACATATCACGTTGCAATAATTATAAAGCTCTATTTAAAATCAAGAATAATTTAGAATTATACTGAGGCAACTATGCATCAATTTATTCGTGATTTTTGAAAGATCATTTGAATATTAAAATTGTTGAATTCTACAAAAGAAAAAACCTTGGATTAGCCCTTATTATTCCTGAAGATATACCTTAATACAGGATTCAGTTTCCCTCCTAATCAGGTCATCTAGATAAGATTATTATAAAAAATATTATATGGAATATATATTAAACTGTAAAGATCCCCTGTATATTTTATCCTGGAACGTGTGTAGGTGGTCACTGGATTGTCCTCAGATGCACCATTATGGTACTTTTATGTTAGAATTTTCATATCATGCTTTTCAAGAGAAATTAATGGAAAAATGAAGAGCAAATCCCTGACCTTTCTCCATCTTTTAGATGGTGTCTCTAACTCTGAATCCTCGCCCTGCACTTTTCCTCATTGTCCTGATGTGTATGAGCCTGCACACTTCTGCCTTCCCACAGCCCTTCCAAAGGTAAATATATTAGACAGGTCATCTGTCCCTATAAACCTCAAACAACACATAGAACAGAAATGTTCCTTTTATATACCACAGAATATCAGCTTCAGATGGCCAGGATTCGATACAAGAGCAATGGAAGGTCCTCTACCCTCCCATCTCACTCCGTGACTGGAGCATCCAAATGTTGTCCAGCCCAGAGTTCGGTGGAGCAGAGCCCAGAACGGAGCAGCTACCCGTGAATGAGTGGATCCCTCTTAGCCAGTCACAGATGGAGGAGAAGTTGATGAAGGGATGGCCAGGAGACTGGCAGCAGAGGGTGGGCAACCCAGAGAAGCGAAACATTGTGGTGGCAGATGATGCAGCGTTCAGAGAGAAGAGTAAGCTTCTTACAGCCATGGAGAGACAGAAATGGCTGAACTCGTACATGCAGAAACTTTTGGTGGTTAACTCCAAATAAATCCCTTGGGTCTGAAGGATACATTACAATATAAATATTAAAAGAAAGAATGTTATTTTGGTCACAAAACAGGAAGTAATCTCAATCACTGTACATTACATCTCCGTTCTTCATTGTAAAGAAGCCACTCAGTATTGTATAGGCTGATAAAAAGCATGTATGTGGCTGGTTGTTTCTTTTGTGTAATTAATTTTAAATTAAGAATGTAACTGCAAAAATAATTGCTAATTTGTTTGGTTTAACTTCTACTGAAGTGTAAGATCTTTGAACCACAAAAAATGGTATACATAGACCATGTATGATATACATATGCGTGTCATTTATTAATCAAGAACCACCACAAATACATGTCTACAATAAATGTGTATTCTAACTCTTCTTCTTGAGTAGTTCTTTGTAAAACATAAAACTATGATATTATATAAAATAAATTGAACAGACAAGAGTAATTTGCATCCCCCGGTATTTATTCCACATTCAATAAAAAATAATCAGACATTGCTTTTTAATTTCTGATTCGACTGAATATTAAAAAAATAAAAAATGAAAATGGCATGGACAAATTTGCTAGTACCACTAATGATATAAACAATTGGATTCTAGTGCTGTTTTGAAGTAACTGCTTTCTTTAATTATTATCACACGTCTTGTGATCAGTCATTCAGCTATATTTTAATAAAGAGAAGAAGTCAGTCGGCTGTTTGGTGTTATTGTGTACCCTGCACTGAACATCGAACAAAGAAAACAAGGGAGAAAGTTGTCGGAGTTGTTCAGAAAATAAAATGGACAAACGTTAAAAGTAAAGGTTATAAAGGTATATTATAAAAGGTATATTAATCCCCCCCCCAAAAAATTTTTATTTAATTGATTCATTAATTAATTAATCAATTAATTAATTAAAAAATAATAAATACAGCCTGTGACTGAAGATGCAAAACTATAATGAAAAAGGTCTGAAATGAATATATTTTAGAAAATAGAGACACGGATAATAGTGGAAGTCTGTAAGAATTAAATACTGCCTTTCGGTTTAAAAGTCTAGAAATGTATAGAATGCAGAAGGAATGTAGGAAATGGCATAGGAGTATATGCTAACCATGTGATGACATTTAAAACAAAGTTTGTGTTTTTAAATTTCTCTTAATAGCTCTTGCAAAAAGTGAGAGCCAATAGTAATAATAATAATAATAATAATAATAATAATAATAGAAATATTCATATCACACACTTACTACAAACATAGACTACATTCAAAGACAGCAGCTCAGATCAGATTTATGAGATGTCCTACTATGGTTTGTGCATGTTTAATAAAATAATTATTATGTTGTCACATCCAAAATAATTTGTATTTCTGGACACAATGGGACCAGTCTAATACGACTTCACTTGACTTAATTGCAAACCATCATCTTTCTGTGTTCTGTTTATAAATCGAACGTAAGAATGAATTCTAATTTGAGCTGCTGTGCGAACCAAGAAATAATCAACGTGTAAGTGTAAGCCCATTGGGTAGAATTCACATATGATTAGGTACAATTTTGAGATTTACCACATTTATATATACATTCATATAAAATTAATTTTGAATGAACTTTGTCAAGTATAATACGCTTTACACGTGGCAACAACATTCCTCCTGTATTTATCACACATAATGAAAACTACAGTTTTTTAATATATGCAACCCTTATTGATCACTTGAAGGTTTTTATTTTTTTTCTGTAATGAAACATACAAAAGGGTTCATACAAAAGGCGTCAAATCTGCTCTTTAATATTAAGTATATCTTTAAAAACGATTGCATTCACGTTGTTATTAACCACAGCAACACAATTCATGTTTCAAGACTTCGAGCATCCCTTACTTAACAAACTCGTAATGGTCGTGTGCGTAATTGCGACGACAATTAATTTGCACTCTTAAATTATACAGTTCTTCCCTACTCTTCTTTATTCACGTTAGTCATTCTGTCCCTTTTTACAGATACAGTATTAATGCTACTTCAGTCTCACCAAAATTCCACCCAGTACATATGATTAAACTCATTAGAACGCCCTGAAACATCCCCATCGCATTTCACTTTGGAAGTCAATGTCCACTATTCATTTATTTGCATAGGCCATGCTTTTATTTAAGAGAAGAGAGAAAAAGGTTCCTAATAAAAAGGAAGGTCAATGTCAAACATTAAGCTGAAGAAACTTCTTCACCAGCCCAAATAACCATATTCCTTGAAAGACAAAGTTCACAATAGGGTCCGTCCTAGAAAACAGACTGGATGTAAATGTTAAACAAGATGTATAAGTGTGTGTAAGTAACCTTTTGACCAATCTACCAAGATACTATTCAGCCACACTATATGGACAAAATATTGGGACACCTAAACTTTTCTGGCAATATGTGATTCTTCCCCAAATTGTTACCACAAAATTAGAAGCACCCAAGTTTATAAAATGTCTTTGGATTTGGTTGCTTTTACTTGAACTAGGAGACCCAAACCTGTTCCACCATGACAAATGCCCCATACACATATCCAGCTCTTTTAAGATATGTTTTACCTGGGTTGGAGTGGGAAATCTTGAGTGGTCTGTCTTTGAGCTCAACCCTATTGAACACCATTGGGATAAATTTGAATGCTATTGCACTCCAGGCCCCGTCACCTCACCTACATCAGCACCCGACTGTATAATAACACCCCCAATGGCTGAATAAGCACAAATCTTCACAGCCGCACTCCAAAATATAGTGTAATATCTTCCCAGAGGTTATTACAACAGCAAATGGGGACTAAATAATGGAATGAATAGGATGTTCAACAATCTTATTATCAGGTGTCCATAATCTATTATCTATATAATGTACAACATGAGGTAAAAATTTTAATTAAATGAAATTTACTTACACCTATCATATATGAACTTGCAAAAGTGAATAAACAGCTCACATTTGTGTTCATTCTACTTCAGTGTCCAACATCCCAAAATCTTTTCAGTGGGATTTGACCCTAAATGTTTAGCATTTCTGAGCTTTGGTCACGTGTCAATGATCTCATGAGGGGCTGATGACTCTTCTGGAAAGTTAGTAGTAGGATTTGGCAGCTTTTGATTGTGTGGCCCTGAGTTCTGCTGTATCTCCATAGCAATGGTTCCAGGGTCTTGTGGCAAGAATTCCTTAGCCTGCCGATGATACTCCAGGAATGTACAGGCTTTGGTGGCTAAGGCCACAATGTTCTTACCTATAAAGATTGTGGAGACTCGGCTGTCCTGAAAAAGCACCATATTGACTCCACGGATGAGAACGGTAACAATGTTAATGGCGACCAGGCTGAGCACAGGGTAAAGCATCATCTTTTTTGGGGACATGTGCTCAACTTGCAAACTGATTTCGCTGAGAGAGATACACGGCAAAACCAGCAGAAGAATGTAACAGTAGAAGAACATTAGTCCCTCAGCCCAGATGGGCAGTCCCGTCCGCTGTGGTTCCCATAAGTTAGCTTGGATGTCCAGTACATCCAGTAAGTCCAGTGCCACCCAGAACAATCTACCTCGCATGTCTTCTTTTCTCCGGAACGTTCTTACATAATCCATGCTATCCAAAGCCACCAAGACAAAATACAGCCCAGGAACACAGACCGAAAGCAGCAGAGTCAAAGCTTTCCGAGCGACCGTCTCCGCAGTCTGACGCTCAGCCTTGTAGTTTTGAAAAACAAAGTACAGTTTAATCTCCAGGACAAAGATATAGAGGAACCAGAGGATCATGGCATAGCCACGCTTTGCAGTCTTCACCTCGGCCCCTACCCAAACAGTAACATAGCGCAGAACAATGAGGAAGCAAATGTCCCCTACCAATACAATGATGCAAACGCCAATCTTACGTGGACCCTGGTTCTGCTCCACCAGGTAAGCGTCCATGATGGCCATGCTGGTCATGATGACGATGGTAGTGAGACACACATGCTGCTTGTCAGGGGGAGGCAAAACCATAGTGAGAATTCTACTGCTCTGACCCCACAATTTATAAAAATAATATTACATAACAGGAATAGTACTTCTGGTACTAAAAGAACACGTTCTAGCAATCCATTGGCGTCTCTGGAAATGTCATGGGTTCTGGTGCTTGCACAGTTTTTTCAATGGCGGTGTACTTCATGTGCCTCCAAGATTGTCCAGTGAAATATTTGCAGACTTTTGGTCAAGAGCTTGTCTTTTGGCTGAGACAAGCTCTTGCCCGATAGACACAGATCCACTCATCTGTGTCAGCTAGGCAACATTAACACAATGGCAGTGCTGGTCAACCCTGGCTCCATGCAGCCACAGTTCCGCTAGTGCAGTATGCTTACAAGCTCAAATACACTCTGTTTCAGCTACTCTGGAGTCTATCATTGCTGTGACATTTAGTGGGTCATTGTTTGGCCTGGATATGAAGCCACTGGTTGCCTTGTGAATTTTCCTGGATCATGGATTCTGCCAAAAAGAAAAAAAGGAAGTCAGTCAGGTAAGTAAATAGTGCAGAGAAATCTTATGTTTTTCTGTGTGATACATTCATTCAGCATAACAAAAAGGGGTCACTTGTGCATTGTGGTTTCATCCAGAACTCAATCTTAAAGAAAAGGAATTTATAACATTTTAATTGTTAAATCTTTTCCTGTCTAAAAATTTATTTTTATTGGGATACAAAATAAACTAAATCGAGGAATTCTATACTGATCGGGGTCGTGATAGTACCCGGGAAATGTCCAGCTCCAGATCGTAATGCGAGAATACACCTAGGAGGCACACCAGCCCATCACAGGCCACACACACACACACACACACACACACACACACACACACACACACACACACACACAAAAGACCCACTTATTCACACCTTTCAGCATTGGCAAGTCACCTACTGGAGGTCATGACCATGTATCAACAATGGATGAATGAAAACGCTGCCGTATACAGAATGCATTTGAAAATATCTCCACCTGATAGTCCAGAGCTGCTTCCATAGCAACTATATTATATTAAGAGAGCAATGATAATGAGACGTGATGAGCCGTTAGCAGTAGGGAACTTTCACACTTCTGGGAGGTGTGAGCAAGTAAGAGAGAGCATTGCAGTGATGTGCATAAAGGAAAGGCAATGACATACATATGGTTCAAGGATACACATTAAATCTACACTTGTATATAATGATAAGAGTGTATTCCAAGCGAAGGAAATGCTTGAAAAAACACGGAACGAGGTGCAACACACAATTCCTAAAAATACTGATTTTGACACACAGCTCTTGACTAAACACACATTACACTTAAATAAATACTGGAACCCAGGCACTAGAGAATTTTTTTTGTATAAAATATTGCAATCAGGGATCCCGCCAGGTCTCCTCACTTCACACACACAAATTACCTTCCATTTTACTATACGCAGAGGTAAAGGCTGTAGAGGTGCAGTTTTAAATCAAGAACTTAATTAAACCGGCAACTTACAGGGGGTAATATGTGGACTGAAGCAGTACAGAATGAGCTCATCAGGCCAATCAATGCACAAAAAGGGCACATTAACATCAATAGCAAGTGCACTAAGAGGCTGCTGTCTTTATCCCCTTCAGTTAATTCATTATATTAATATAGCCACTGCACCATGTAGTCATTTTTTATAGATCATGACTGTCAATGTTTCTGGCCAATACTAGGGTTAGATATGATTTCAGTTGCAGAGTAAATGTAGGCTACATATAGATGTGGACAAGGTAGGTGGTCCTGGCCCAAATTTTCAATGAAATAACTTAAAAAAAGTAATGTGTGTCCAACATTGCTTATTTTATATAAAACACACGTTTTGATTTTTACTTAAATAAAAAAGCATAGACAAAAATGATGGCACCCACAACCTAATATTCTGTGTCACAACCTTTAGGAGCAACCACTAAAAACTATTCATTTTTGTAGCTCTCAGGGAGACTTCTACACCTGCCTACAGGTCTTCTGGCCCACTTTTTTTTAATGAGCACATTCCTCCCCAGTTCAAAAGGAGCATTCTTCAGACTGCATGTTTCAACTCTATCCAGAGATACTGATAAGATTCAGATCAGGGCTCATAGGAGACCACTTTAAAATACTGGGAGCTGTATTTTAGCTGTATGTTTCATTCATTATCCTGTTGGAGGAACCATGAGCTGTGACTGAAGCTAGAAGATGGAGCTTTAAGATGAGGGTCAGTATGTTTTACTCCAGAACAGCTTGGAAGTCTTGAAATATTCTTGTGCCCTGCACTGATTCAAAGCTTCTAGTGCCAGACGCAGCAAAGCAGCACCATGACAAAATCAAGCGTTCTCCATTCATTTGGCATGGGCTTTAGTGCTAATGCGTCAATACTATTTTGCAATACAAAAACCGACATGTTAATTTCTAATTTTGGATTTAAGAGAACAAATGACTCATTTAAATATTAACTTCTCTAAAGGTTTTTACTTCATTTTACCATGACGCTCTTTCTTCTACCCTGGATAATTTTGCTCTCTGTCGGGGGTTTGTGTTTTCTGATAAAGAGGAAACAGTTAGTCGGTCATGCCATCTCGCAATTTGGGAGGCACTAGCATTATCAGATTAACTCGCAAACAACCACGACTCATTTTCCATGGCTTTAAAGGGAAAGTCAACGATTTACCCTTTTTTGTTTTGTCTCTTTTTTTTGTTTCACGACACACACCAGCTGCATTAAACTCTAGCCCAGATATCATGCTTGCCATGCTCGTTCACATCTCCATAGAAATCACACTTTTTTTATACACCATGAAAAGTTATTTATAAAATTATCTACAAACGTGATTGTGTAACATACCGTTGCCAAACAAGAAATGATGTATCATGATATAACTTTTTTAGTTATACTACACTTAATATACCTAAACTTGACACTTGTTTTATTAATTTACTTAATTTTTATCCTTATATAAAATTTTTCATGTTTAAATGTTAAAAAGCATCGGAAACACAAATATATCAGTCTTACTTTCCCACTGTCTCGTATCTCATTTTAGGGAAGTGTAATTACGGGTGGCTCAATCCTTCCGTTTTGGTAGTAACCCTGCATTAAAAAGGATTTTCACTCTCCCGTGTGATCGCTAGCTGTTGAATCATTGCTCAGCTGATACCAAAAACAGATTCAGATGGAAGTGTGCTGGTGCTCTAGCTCCTGCCAGGAGCGAATACTTTGCTTCGTGTACTGTGTGGCATGTTGAGTCACTTGTTTATTGTGAGCTGTAACCATAGAGGATGAATACTTGGTCAGCGAACTCATTAAAACGTAGGGGGCTTTTCTTAATAAAGCAAATTTAACAAAACATTTTGGGACAGGGACAGCATTTATTATTTCGGAATCAAAAATAGTAAAATACTAGCATGAAATATGTACATAATGTACACAAATTGCAATTTTATGACAAATTTGTATATTATAATCATCTTAACTTTCAAATTACTATTCTGACAAAAGTAATCAATGTCTAGCACTGATGTCTGCCCTTTAAACCTGTAAGGCAAGAGTGTGTCCTATTTTTGAAAAGTATCATATACTTCCTAAACAGTACTGTATTTTCCAGACTATAAGCCGCTACTTTTTCCCCACGCTTTGAACCCCGCGACTTAAACAACAAAAAGGCTAATTTATGGATTTTTCCTTGGCTTTTCCCGATTTCACAAACTTCAAGACAAAAAACTAAACCCCATAACATTAGACCAATGAAATTGCCGAACGGGTTCAGGGAACCAATGAAACTCTTTATATTAAATCAGATGCGCTCCCACTGAATCGGGCTGCGCCACATCATAAATATGGATGATGTTCCGCTGACGTTTGACCTGCCGCTCACTCGGACTGTCTACAGGAAATACGAATCATTCGTCACTCTGAAAACAACCGGGCATGAAAAAACGCACTTCACCTGTGTTCTGAGCTGCACGGCATCGGGAGAAAAGCTTCACCGATGGTGATTTTTAAACGCACGACGATGCCAAAAGATAAACTTTTTTTTTGTGAAATGAAGGAGGAAGACAGTGAACAATGACGTTCTTGGAAGGCTACTGTTTAGATACAAGTCGTGTTACAGACACTGTCTTTCATTAAAGCCTGTGTAAAGTTCATTAGTTTCAATGTAGACGGCTTATAGACAGGTGCGGTTTATTTATGTTCAGAATAAAAATCTTTGTCAAATTCAGCATCCCTTTCTACATTTAGTCTTCATTTTCTGTTATAGTAACCGCCACTCATCTAAGAAGATTACATTTTGGAGCGTGCTTGTGGAGAATGCTCATTTAGCCACGTGTGTGTTAGTAACATCAGGTTCTGATGTAGGGTGAGGAGAGGTGAACTGAGGTGCAGTCAACATTACAATTCACCCCCAAGTTGTTCAATAGGGTTGAGGTCAGAGCTCTATAGCAGGATATCTTTCACTCGAAACCATTTATAACATATCTTCATGTTATCTTTATTATCATTCTGCAGCAGATTTGTAGTTCAAGTGAAAAAACTGTGACAGTGCAGGAAATTGTTTTTTTACTATAAAACCCCCTGCAGATCTTGAGACAATAGTCTTTCTGTGGCCCAGTACCAAATGATCCATGGCTCGGTAACAACTTGCACCCCTGTGGTTGGGGACCCTTGTGTCTAAAGTAAAGGCATTGAAGTCTCAAGTCTTATAAAGTCCAAGTCAAGAGCTTAACTCTTTAAAAGTTCCTAAACAAGTTATAAACTTTCATTCTGGCTATGTAGTTGGTAGTAAGTTCAATGTTCACCACTTTCTACACTATACAACTATATAATATATTTGAGAAACACATGAGAAACTATTTACATTAAGGGCATCTATCTCTGTTCCCTTTCGCATGCAGTGGAACATACTTTGATGCATTTCAAATGGCAAATAAAAGTTTAATATTCTTCTGATATTCTTGAACTTTAATGTGCATATGGACCTGTAGGTAAGGAACTACAATGGGAGCATAGCTACCACATAGTGCCTCAGTTATGAGCAAATGAGCAGTTTTTATTCTTAATATCCAGTGGATTTGCTTTCTGACAGGCTAAACATTGACTTTGGGAATGATGATTGATGCTGATTTGATGAGAATTAATTGCTTTGTTGGTGAACAAAGAGCAGTTGATTTACTGTACACTTTGGCTTTAAAAATAAATCTTTTCAAGTCTTTCCAAGGGGTACGGGCTCAAGTCCAAGTGAACTCACAAGTCATTGATGTCCAAGTCAAAGCCGTCTTCTTTAATTATGACAAGTAAATTTGTGATTTTGCCCCCCCAACAATGGTTATTGCACAATCAGTTGTAAAGCTGATTGGTTAAGAAACCTTTTGAATTTGTATGGTATATTAACATTTAAATAGAATCAGGTCTAATCCCAGGTGGGCAATGGACAAGAGACTGAAAGGGTGTTGATAGACCCGACCCTAGAAACAGAACCAAGAAATGTCACTTTCCATCTGTTGAAAGAGTTTGAGTGAGGGTTTGAAATGGAAAAGTGAGGACTAGATAAGTCAGGTTAATTAGTTCTTTTCATTTATCACACATTTACTAACAAAATACTCTTTCATGTTTGCCAAGGATATATGTTAGATCTGCCAGAAACACGGATAAGTCTTAAATGTATGAGTGGATTACTTGTAACTAAGCAACAAGGTTTTTTCTTAGGTGCTGAGACGGTGTATAAATAGATTCAATTATTTGTATGCATTTTCAAGCTCAGGCTCACGTTATACAGCCTGGAAACTTAATGCCACCTATGCATATGCACATCTATTTTCACATGCTGTATATATATATATACACAAGTATGAGAACATGTAAAAAATAAATACTCTAATATTGGCATTCATTCAAAAGGGCACATGCTATCAGGTCCAACTCTGTGTAATACATCTTATGTAAATGACCTGAATGCTTCCGTTATTGTCAGATTAGAAAATAATAAGTGCTTCATGACTGGAGGCACAATGACAGCACAGCACTGAAAATGTGCTTTCAATGGATGAAAAAATGATTTAATTTGTAAATTATTCTTAAAAATTCAGCCTAAAACAACAAAAAAGTTTTTCATTTCAATGACATTTTCCAAAATTGTAAAAGATTACACACACATAGTATAGTAATGAAAACATTCATAAAACATTTATTCATGGAGAATATAAAAATCTTCCATCACTCCTCTTTAATAGCCAAAAAAGCAGTGGTTCCGATCCACTAAGCTGCATGATGTCTAGAGCACAGTATTAGTCTGAGACAGTGTAGAAAGCATGGCGTTCTCTCAAAGTGATCGAGTCTCATTTAGACTTAATAGAAAGTTCAACTATAAGTGGATGCAGAGCGAGCAGCACAGTGAATGATGCATCGTTTTGTTGCATAGGAGGAACATGAAATGGTTTAGCTGTTATGAGTCATGCTGGTAGATATATAACATTATTACACATATTGAAGAAATGTATTTGGAGAAATACACACGATTTTTCAATGAATCAATGGATGATGTCACAATATATATATATATATATATATATATATATATATATATATATATATATATATATATATATATATATATACACATATACTGTATTGAGTCTATATATACAAAAACACATATCAGGGCTGTCAACCGGTTAAAATATTAAATCGTGATTATTATTGCACAATTAACTCGATTTATCGCAACTTAGTCAGAAACATTGTAATTATGGTGTTTTAAATTACTGAAGTTAATTCATCAGAATCACCAGTAAAATAAATGTTTAGTGATTAAAAATATTTTTTTATTAGAGTTATTATTTTTTTTTTTTTTTATATTTGAGTAAAGAAAGGACATCGTGAATAAATGTGTTGCATTGAAAGTTTTAATTTAGCCTTTTTATATTTATTTATTTATATATTTTTTAAAATATATAAATGCAGCGCGCATTTCTGTTTGACTATTTGTATTAAAAATATACATAAATATAAAAAAAGGTACAATTAAAATACTCAACGCAACTCGCATTTATTCAAGACGTCCTTTCTTTACTCAGATATAAAAAAAAATTACTCGAATGAAAAATTCTTTTTAATCATTGAACATCTGTTTTACTGATGCGCCAAGTCTCAAATCAAACACCAAAATCCACCATAATTCTTCTTCTTCTTCTTCTATATTGGCGGTTCGCATTCTTAAGCAGAGCATTAGCACCATCTACTGTGGTAATGGATCCGAGACTTATATCCCTATTCCCTAGACCAAAAAACCACCATGATGACCACGTCCGGCAATTAAATCCGTCCGTGTGGAAACATAGCAAAAGTGATTAAAAAGTTCAGTTTGGTGTCCTGATGATTTTCTTAATTTAAAACACCATAATTTCTTTAAAATATTTACAAGAATATTTTGTCTTCAGCCTTATTATAAGTTAATCGAGAGGGTCTGGTTTGATCTTTTAAATGGATACAATATCAAATTAGCCTGGAAATGGAATAAAATATCTATGGCGAACGATCAAAAAACGTAAACCTAAAAAAGACCAATATGAGTCTACCTCAAGAACCTTGAGCAAAAGAAGGAGGAATTCACATCTTGGGACTATTTAAAAAAATCCACACATGATCAAACCATGAAGCCTGGAGCTGTGAGACAGCAATGCTACCATGGCACTAAAATGCTACACAAAAAACAAACTAATTTGATAACTAAAGTAATTTATCACTTTTAAAGGACTAGTAACATCCAAGTTCTCCATCGGCACCCTACGTTCAAGTAAATCTTTCAGTGATTACTTATAGCCGTGTGGACGCAGATCTGGTGTGCGGCTTCAGTGTCATTCAGTCGTGTACATTTAAAGCTTAGGTACAGTTTACATATGAATAGGTTTAGGACCTGAAAAATCTACAACATATCATGTGATTTTATTAGTGTATAGTTTAAAGTGTTGCTGACAGTTACAGTTCCCTCCACTGATATTGGCACTCTGGGTAAATATGAGCGGTGAAGTCTGTGAAAAACTGCCTTACTTGTAAATTTTTTTTTAATAAAGTCTAAAAAAAAACCCTATTGCAAACAATATTTTATTTGAATAAAACTTACAAATTAATGGGACCCATAATACTTTGTGCTACTTTCCTTTGCCAAGCTAAGCTCTGGATCTATATTGCCTGTTGAGGTTGGAGAACACATGGTAAGCGATGTGAAAAGATTCCTCCAGAACTTCTTTGTGTTTTTTATTTAGAGAGAAAAAGAAGCGGCTATAACGTAAGTGCTAACAGGAACTGTCTTGTCTCTTGGACATTTCACAGTGGAGGTGTTTCATTGATAAATGAAGCTGGGTTTCTGACTTCATGTTTTGACCCATGTAAAGCACATACAATTTTGTCCTGCTTTTTAAAGACCGCATTGAATGCAGGCTGTGAGGAAGAACGTCACTGGTTGGACATATTAAATGTCCACGCTCTGGCAAAAGTGATAAGCCTGGTTAACAAGTTAACAAGTTAACTGGGGCTTGTTTGTGAGAAAAAAATGAAAAATATATAGTGAACAAACGAAAAAACTGCTGACTAACAGCTCGGCTGATATACGCTTGTCGATCATTCAGTTTGCCACAAATGCACCATCAGTTTGCCAAAGATGGTGCATTTGAAAAAAGTGTGTAGCACCAAGACAAGCCTCAAGCTACGCTCAATTAAACAGCTCATCAATGGGGCCAAGCAACTAGAGACTGAAACTAGTGACTTCCTGTAACGAGTCACTGGCGATCATGTGAAATCTGTGCGTGTCCTGTGACGTGCCGAGGTGAATTACAAAAACAGAAGATCGACTTGCAGCAACGTCCAATAGCAGTGTGCACATGATCTGACTACCAGTCTGAGTGAAGACTCTTGTCAACTTATATAAATGTATCGAACCAATGGCATTTGAAATACCTCAAATACACTCACTGGCGCCTCCATGGGTGTAATTACGTAACTTATGGTAAGAATAAGTAAATAAACGAGTCGAAAGGTCTTTCGAGTCACTGGGATGAAGCAAAATGACCACCACTATTCTTAGCATTACATGAAATTGTAAATGCATGCATGACATAATGCAAAGCTGTGGGACAATAGGAATAAAACACTTCACGACTGTCTCGACTTGATTTGGTCAGGGTGTACCTGATGTCCTTCCACTGAATACACCCAATTCATTGTATACACCATGCACACTAACACACTCACTTCCTGGTATTTTCTGTTTTTAAGTATAAGGATAATAAAGAATCAGCAGAAACCTACATGGGGGAAAAAACTCTTGACTGACTGCAATGATTAAGGGATTAAACAGAAGAGGTTTGCTGTATTAAGCAGACAATCAACTTCTCATTCAGGTCGAGCCCCATTTACACACCATCTAGATGTTGATTAATTTCTTATTACAGCATGCCTCAGTAGATGTGCATTATTCTTTACTGATCAATCAGATCACCTGAGCAGGGAATCTTTTTGACCAGTAGAACATATTAGAATGTAATGCACTTATCATGCAAATGAACCAGGACCTTCTAAACCACTATGAAAATATTATGCTTCAACAAAAGTTTCAACATGTAGTCAATGTGTGCTATTTCTCCAGCCACTGTGAAGCATCTGCTTCGTTACTCTGCATGCACGCATCATTTGGCACTTGCTAGAGGTGATGGAAAGAAAAGAAAAACAGCAGAAAGCATGATCATCATTTCATCACGCAAAGGGGTTCGGAGCAGAGAAGATAAAGCTCCTACCCCAGACTCTCCTACACCAGACTGCTGCTGGGTTCCGGCGTCCACAATCCTGAGTCGTGAACTGATTGCAGCTTTGAATTCTCTCTTCTCCATAAAATCCCGGCAGATAGAGAATCAAGAGCGATTTCCATCTAAAAACGAACAAACAAAACAAAACAAACAAACAAACAAATATAAAACCCCTTCTCCCTCACCTCTTGAACATCAGCTATGGAATAGAAGGAGCACGCTCAGGCGCATCAGCGGTCTGCCTGGTCCAATCCTATTTCTCTCTCCCTCCTGATTCAGTGTCTCATTCTCCTTTCACGCCCTCGGCAGGGAGCCTAATTTATTGCCAATTTGCTTATGTCAAGTGTCAGCCCCCCTAGCCAACCCCCCCCCTCCCCAGACTCCCTGACTTCATTAAAAAAAAATTCCATGATCAATGAGTGTAAACGCAAAGTGATACAGATTTCATTTTTACTTTGGGACCTCGATGTGTAGCATCAAATATTCCCATTATTATTATTATTATTATTATTATTATTATTATTATTATTATTATTATTATTTAGAAGTATTTATCACACACACACACACACACACACACACACACACAACAGGCATATATTAGGTAGCAATGGAACATTTTATCCTCAGTACACATATATATATATATATATATATATATAGTATCTGTTACATTTTTCAGTCACTTCGCCTTTTATAGTATAATATGCAACAAACTAAGTAATTTAAATAATATAAAGATTACGGACTTATTGTGTAGATGATCAGAACGTATTTAATAGGTTGCCTAGCCTTTAATGCTTTAATAGACGCTTGTGTTTCTTTTGTTTCTATGCAATAAACTAGGCATGAAGATTTATTCTGATATTTGATATATATATATATATATATATATATATATATATATATATATATATATATATATATATATATACCTTTCCTCTTGTAAAACTTGCCAAATTTGTTCTTTACTAATTTGAGATTTGTTTCATGAGATCCAGTTCATCACAGAGCAGCTCAATAGGATTTAGATTTGGTGCCATGGCAGGCTTTTCCACGATAGATAACATTTCAGCTAAATGTTTGCTCTCTAAATGTTTACAGATCTTGGGTGTATGCCTCGTCTTGTTATATTGTGAAGTTGGGTCCTATTAGCTGCAGTCCAGATGGATTTGCATGGTGTTGAAGTATGGAATGGAAGCTATTTTGGGTCAGGATTCCTTTCACCACGCAACCTACGTGTATATAATGAGTCAGCATGTTATACAAAAGAAACAGGAACTTGTGACAGAAACGTGACATATTTATATGTATTTCATCCAAAATCTACTTCCATAATTTAACAGATTGATGCAAGATAAAGAGAGGCAAGAAATAGAGAGAACTGTGAACTGAAAGAGTATTTTAAAAAGATACCTACTATGTACCTATGGCAACACATAGTAAATTTAAGAAGTAATTGCTGTATTTAAAGTAAGCAGCATGTAGAGAGAGTTTTAAAGTTGGAATTGCATACATTAATATTCAGAACTCTGGTGTTCATGGTTAATGTGGGGTGTGGGCTGGAGTTTAGAGGCATATCAAATCAGACAAGGAGCAATATCATGTCAAGCGCCACTGAAAATCTGATGCAACCACAATATATCCTAATGAAATATACTGTTTGGATTGGATTAAACAAAAACTCAATAAATATAATTTAAACCCAAATTAAATCCATAAATATCAGGATTTAAAAGTCAATTGAAAGATTTTTAGCATAAAGAACATGTCAGAGAAGATGGCATCTCAACTGGAGGTCTTGTCTCTCTCACAAACTGATTTTTCATCTAATATAATAACCATTAGGACATAAGTCTCGCATTATTATTTCAGCCATATAGAGTATTACAGTGCACAGTTTATTAAACAATGTTCCTCCAAAACCAAGTTTGTTTATAAAACCAAACAAATCTACATTAAACTAAATTTGGGGCAAAGTTGCAAAGAAGGTGTGTGTGTGTGTGTGTGTGTGTGTGTGTGTGTGTGTGTGTGTGTGTCAGTCCACTCTCTTTATATTAAACAGTCTGATGGCAAGCTGTAATAGTAACAGAAGTTACACAGAATTACACAATAACACAAAAATAATTATTAAAAAAAAATCTCTTATATCAAATACAATATATATTATGTGCTACACAACACTGAGTGCTACTAAGAGCTTGCTTGTTCATTGTTTTTCCCCCCTAAAACAATCAGAACCTTTAATGTTCAACATCAGCCATCCTGTTTCTCCAAAATAAATCTAAAAAAGAGAGGAATTGATTCAGTCAGAGTTCAGGGCTCCCAGTGAGCACTCCTCCTTACATCCCACCCATGCCTTTGTGAAGCCACTCCTTTGTCCTTCCTTGGCCCTTTTGACATCGAGATATAATTGGTGATAGAGAGGAGGAAAAAACAAGGGCAGATCAAGGCAGTGAAGAGATTATAGGATCGAGGTGGATACGGTCGAGGCACACAGAGACACTGAGGCCTTAAACACAGATGACTCTAAGCAACATGCACACTCGACTAAACTCTATCAGTACAATCTCGAAAAGCACTGGTGGCTACACGGGCAATTAGATTTGGACAGGCTGATTATCTCTGCAGTCTGGGACAAAGAGGGACCAATAATGAGGGACAATTGATAAACAGCAGTGTTTTGTTTTTTTGAGGGGCAGACAAATGCATCTGTGTTAACAACTGGCTCTAGATTAGTGGTGCTGGACCAATAAACATGAGAAAAAGGTTCAAGGTCACATTACAACCAGTTAATAAGAGTAATAGAATATACAGTTGTGTTCAAAATTATTCAACCCCCAATGCTGTAAATGGTTTTAGGGAATTTAGTGTACATTTGTAATTGTATTCAGAATGAAATCCTACAAGGACTTCTTAAAGAACCATATGCAACTAAAATGACATCAATTAGTTTTGTAATACAGTAGTAAATGTTTCTTTTGTGAATTCTTCATTGACATAATTATTCAACCCCTTAAAGACTACCACTCTGAAGAACAGAGGTTCAATGAAGTGTTTTCAATCAGGTATTGAAAACACCTGTGGATATCAGGGAGCAGCAATAAAGCCTAATAAGCACCAATTAGGCAGCTTTAAAATGACTGTGATACTCAGCTCCTTCTAGACATTTACTGGTGTGGTTACAAACATGGTGAGGTCAAGAGAATGGTCCAGGAAGACAAGAGAACAGGTGATTACTCTTCACAGGAAGGGCAATGGCTATAAGAAGATTGCAAAGATGTTAAACATACCAAGAGACACCATAGGAAGCATCATTCGCAAATTCAAGGCAAAGGGCACTGTTGAAACGCTACCTGGTCGTGGCAGAAAGAAGATGCTGACTTCGACTGCTGTGCGCTACCTGAAGCGTAGAGTGGAGAAAAGTCCCGTGTGACTGCTGAGGAACTGAGAAAAGATTTGTCAGATGTGGGTACTGAAGTTTCTGCTCAGACAATACGGCGCACCCTGCGTAATGAAGGCCTCCATGCCAGAACTCCCAGGCGCACCCCCTTGCTGTCCCCAAAGAATAAGAAGAGTCGACTGCAGTATGCCAAAAGTCATGTGGACAAACCACAGAAGTTTTGGGATAGTGTTCTGTGGACTGATGAAACAAAATTAGAACTGTTTGGGCCCATGGATCAACGCTATGTTTGGAGGAGGAAGAACAAGGCCTATGAAGAAAAGAACACCTTGCCTACTGTGAAGCATGGCGGGGGGTCAATCATGCTTTGGGGCTGTTTTGCTTCTGCAGGTACTGGGAAGCTTCAGCGTGTGCAAGGTACCATGAATTCTCTTCAGTACCAGGAGATATTGGATGACAATGTGATGCAGTCCGTCACAAACCTGAGGCTTGGAAGACGTTGGACCTTTCAACAGGACAATGATCCCAAGCATACCTCCAAGTCCACTAGAGCATGGTTGCAGATTAAAGGCTGGAACATTTTGAAGTGGCCATCGCAGTCACCAGACTTAAATCCGATTGAGAACCTCTGGTGGGACTTAAAGAAAGCAGTTGCAGTGCGCAAGCCTAAGAATGTGACTGAACTGGAGGCTTTTGCCCATGATGAATGGGCGAAGATACCTGTAGATCGCTGCAAGACACTTGTGTCAAGCTATGCTTCACGTTTAAAAGCTGTTATAACTGTAAAAGGATGTTGTACTAAGTACTAAGATTGAATGTCACTTGGGGGTTGAATAAAACTGATAATGATGTGAGCTCAGAAAAGACATTTGTGGTTATTTCATTATAAATGTTATGTTATATTTGTCTGACCTACACGTGCCTCTTTGATTTAATTGTAAGCAGGATGACTGAATGATCATAATCAATGTCAAACCGACCAAAACAATAAATTTCAGTGGGGGTTGAATAATTTTGAACACAATATATATTTTTTTAAATCACAGGAAAAGTGCTCAAGGACTGCAAGACTGAGTATGAAAATAAGGGTAGCACTCAGAGGTTACTTTTTTTGGGCTTCACCCTTTATTTATTATTTAAAGAAGAATTCTCATCTACCTTTGAAACAACGTTTACAATAAAAGATTATCTTATGTAGTGCTACATGATGCTATCAAGGATTATACATAAAGATGCTGAGAATTAAGGTTATAGCATTTCTATTAATCAATCACACCACATTACGAGATGATACACATCTTTGACTTATGTATACTCAAACCTTTAAATTCTGTATAGGCTTGGGATCTTACCTGCATGAATATAGATATGAATCCAGAAAATGTTCATCCCCTCTAACACTTTCTTTGTTCAGGCTACATTGAGTGCAGTACATTTCTGTGCTTTATCTTCCTCCATAAGAAAAGTTGTTATGTTGCTTTGTGAGCCTCTTCTAGCTCTTCATTCACAAGTCCCACAAAGGACAAGATGAAAAACAAGCCCATTGCATTATCTTGTTTTCCTTCATCCCAGTACATGACAAAATATTTCTTGTTTTCATTTCTTGGTGCGAGTTACGAGGTAAAAAGAGATGGAGCATGATGGCAGGAGCATGTATCAACCCAAGTTTCAATCTTTGCTGGAGGGCTTTTTGGTTTGTGAATCCAAGCCAAATTTGATAACAAGTAAGCATGGTAACCGTGTTGTTCGTTTCTAGAAGAACGTTTGTTAAAACACACTTACCCAAGCTAACCTCAGAAGAAATCCTAAATAAAATCTTAATTTAACTAATTGATTTTTTTTTACTTTCTTGCCTTCTTATCTGCAGGTTTACTTGGCCCATGGTTCTATTTGACATAATGCAAGACATCTTGGTGCATTAGTTAAAATATTAAATACAATAAAATGTAAGTAAACTGTACACTAAAATGAGTCCAGCCAGAACTGTTTATGAACACAAGAGAAAACAAGGCCAGGGTGATTCATATGCAGCCAAGAGTTACAAGATCACAGCAGCAATCAGATACTACATATACAAACAAGTTTCCCAGCAGGAGAAGCAACATGGAAATAAGCCTGTTTATATGCATGAGATTGGCAAGCACTGTAACTGAAATACACTTCAGGACTGAATCTTTCCCGAGGTTGCATTCATGATGCGAGATATTCAGCGTAACAAAACAGAAAGTGGATGCTTTTCAGTTACATGATGTAACTTACTGTATGTTTGTTCTTCATTACTAGCTTTAAAAGTAGCTTTAAAAAGTTATACTTCTTCTTTAATTACAAACCACTCTGTACAGCTGAGCATGGTTCCACATGAACAGCCTAAAGATACATGAAGTTACTGAGCAACTCAAGAATTATGAGGATAGATTTGGACTGTAATTAAAATCAACAGTCTGCTACAAGAGCTCAGGACCACAGTTTTGAATTTAAGCGCTAATCACTGGAGCACACCTCAACAATGATAAAACAATAATGAATGGACATTAGGTTCTACTCAGATGAGGATGGGTTTCCTTTTGAGTCTGGTTCCTCTAAAGGTTTTTCTGGTTGATACAATCTCATGGGGAGGTTTTCCTTGCCACTGGCACCACTTGCTCATTATTAGGGATTCATTTATAAGGAATACATTTATAGGCACTTATCAGTTTTAACTTCATAACGCTTTTACAGGTTTCCAATAGTATACAATTTTGAGATCGAGAGCGAAAAAAAAATAGAGAAATACTAAAAGCATTTTAGGATGCTCTCCATATGAACAGCCGAACAATACATGATGTTACTGTGTCTGGTTTGCACTCAAGTCCATGTGTAAACAGTTGCTATATTATCAAAATAGATTCAATTTTAATAAATGAGTATCTCTGTATGAGGATAGGTTCCATTTTAAGTCTGGTTCCTCTCAAGGTTTCTTCCTTATACCATCTCAGGGAGTTGTTCCTTGTCACTATTGGCTTGCTCATTAGAGATAAACTTATAAGGGAATAAACTTATAGGTAATTATATATTGAACCATGATAAACATTTTAGCTCTGTAAAGCTGCTTTGGGACAATGTTATAAGAGGGATACAAATAAAACTGAATTGAATTGAATACATTTCTAACCATAAAAATTGAGATCTAGAAAAAAAAAATTCAAATGAGTTCTGAGTTGGCCTTGGCTACTAATTAAAGCTACTAATTTAAAAGTAATTACATAAATATTGTAATTACAAACAGTGGGGTCAAAGTATTTAATTCGCGCAGCCATGATCAGTATCCAACAAGGCTGTAATAATAGCAATAATTTTACATAAACATAGTTTTTAAATGTTAATTTTTATATTTTTAAATAACAAGATCAACAATCCAGTAAACTCATACCCCATATAGTTTAAAATAAATCTATAGGCATCAAATTGCAATTGGAAACACTTCAAGACAACATGAAGAAATTCTCTCGCTTTACACCTTTGAGTGTATGGGTGTACATGAGTCTTCATTTTTGTAGGTACTAATAAAGAGCCTGCACCTTTTGATCAAGAGGTGCACAATAGGCCAAAAATCCACTCAGGCAGCATTAGTTGAGGCCATTTAGTTCTTAACAGATAATTATTCTTCATTTATAATCAATACAAAATGTATGCCAATGTGTTATAATATATAAGGTGGGTGTAAGATGTGTATACTTGTAACAGATTAACAGTTTTACAACGCTATTGTAAAATATGTCTGCAAAGAAGAGATGTGGTTTTGTAGTTTCATATCAAAACATCATCTTTGTGTCTTTATTTAGAAACTGCCTTTGTGTTAGCTTTGATTTGGAACATTTCATGCCTGAAAAATGAAAACCCAATTTGAATAATATTTAGATGCACTGTACAGACTGTCAATAAAACTAATTAACTTTTTATCCTCTTAGTGGTGTAATAAACCAGATTAAAATGGTCCTCACTTATAATCTCCTTAGACAGGACACTATTATATCATTTTCAGCATTCTGAAGGCCAAACTAGACATCAACCCGATGTGGATGACAACACAAAACAAAACAGAAGCGTTATCTGAAAACAGGTACCCACAAACACCAATTAAACTGGCTCATGCTGTGTTCTGAATAATGTAGTGTGGCCACAGATGTTAATTACTTAAGGATGCAGGGGACTGGTTGTAACTGACAGAAAAGTCTTGTTAATGTCACCCAGCGTGTGCGTCAGCATGGACAAATGAGGTGTAAACACTGTATACCTTCTGGTGTGTTGTCTATAGCTGCTGGAATGTATTTATTGTTTATGCTCAGGTAAAAGTTTGCTGTCCTCTGGGCCAGGGGTGGTATCCTGCCTCATGAGACTGCAGCAGGAATAAATTCTCTGGGTTTGTATATGGACTATGTAACGTTGTTTTTTTGTTCTCTTTACTTTGGATGGATCCCTGACTGGAAATACTGGTGCACAATATTTCTGGGATGGGATTTTTGTTTTGTTATATTTTGCTATAGTTAAATGTAAGACCTGGAAAATTTGACTAAGAATAGAAAGCAAGAAAATGAAAGAATTATACATGGGTTAATATGGTTTAGGTGTTAACTAGCACACATTGATGGCATGTGTGTGGTATGAGTTGTGGTTCTGCCTCTCAGCTCCAAGGTCACTGATTAAATCCTAATTATAACGCTGTTCTGTATTCTGTTCGCTATGGTTTCCTTGTTTGAATGCATGTGCAGATTGTCCTGCATTCGACCGGTGTCCCTTTTGGTGTCCCTGGGCTAAGCTCCAGATCCATTTTAACCCTCAGCAGGATGGTAACTAAAGACAAGAATTCTGTGCTCAACAGAAAAGACCCAGATGAAGCATTTACGGACTTATATTATATAACTTCTTTCTATATTTTTGCACTCTGCTTCTCTGCCTTTTTTTTAATTCTATTTTCCTCCATTGAGATACTATTTATCTAGTCAGGTCTTCTATTCGCTGGCTTATATACGTTTTTACAGCCTTTCATGGTACATTTAGAGATTGAATTGTGCCGAGGAATGTATCCCCCAAAGTATGTGAACACTTGACCAGTACCCACATATGCACTTTTTGTATCTCCTATACTAGAATAAGTCCTTTATATTTGCTGTTAAAATAACCTGCACTTGTCATGGCTATTTAAAACAAGAACAAATTCAGTGACAAAACCAAGACTTTTAACAGAAACGAAGGCCTAAGTGCGGAATCCAGCGTTGTGATGTAAAAAATAAAGGTTTTATTCCCTCACAAATGAAGTCAGACCTTTTAATGGAAGTGTCCAAAGTTACCACAAAAGCTGACTTTTTATACTCTTTTCTTTTTACAGTGTAGATAAAACTTTTTTCTACTTTTCAATAGTTACCTCGTTTACATTTTTTCATGACAACAGGTACAGTACATTATCTGCCACCATTATCTCCAAGATTTGCAATACTTCCTCATTTTAATAATGGCAAAGCCCTTTCTTCTATATATAGTTTTAAAAATCTGCTTGTGGCAAAAATAATTAGCACATGCCAAACATTGCACTCGCGCTGGCCGGAAATGAGACTTATAAGGCTGAAAAAGGAACCTTCTTATTTTAAGTCTAGCAACGAAACTACTGACCATAAATGAGACTTCTGCTTTCGCCCACATTAGGCACTTACAGAACTGTCACTATACTGAGTGCACATTTCTTTGGTTAAATTGAGTGGTGCAAATAACAGAAAGGAATTAATAAAGAAATAATACTGAAATGTGCTACAAAAAAATACCATATACTCTTCTAGGAAGGCTTTGGATTTTCAGGTGTTCAATAAGGGTTGTGGTCAGGGTCCTGTACAGGCTATTGGAGTTATTTCCCTTTAACCTTGTCAAACCCTGTACATCTCTTTATGCACAAGGAGCATCACCATACTAGAAATGTTCAGTGATGGGAACCGGAGGTGGTAGCTCAGTGGTTAAGGCTTTGGACTCTGGATCGAAAGGCTCTTAATCCTCAACTTCTCATTTGTAAGTTGCTCTGGACAAAGGCACCTGGCAAATGCACTGAATGTGAATGCAAATGAAAGCGTACAATGAACAGCATACAAATGCATGAATTTATTTGCAGTAGCAGTTTAAGGCACTATAAAATGAATAATACAATTTGAATAAAAAAAAGACACATTTCTCCTGAATTGTAACTTAGTAGCATGGTCTAGTAGGTGTGCTTATCTATATTATTATTTTGTCTCATCTCCCACAGTGGCTAAGCCAGTATGGGACATTTTCGAGGAAATTTTCAATAAAATGAATGATTTTCATAACAGTTTTATTGTAATGCATTAAACAGAAAACTTCAATTATATAGTGGGAGTATATACCACTGTGCACAGCTATAATTTCTTTTAAAAATATACTTCATAGCTCTACATTAATATATGGAAAGTCTATAAAGTTTTGCTGCATTTTATGTGTCATCTGTTGAGTGGCAGGATAAACACCAGACCTTCCAGTGTGTTAGCCTTTGACTGCATTTCCTCTCGCCGGCTCTGCCTCAGCAGCTCCATCTCCCACTCTAGTATTTCCTTTCTGTGCCTCAGCTCCTTTATCACTGATGAAGCCTGGAGCATTCCTGGAGTCTTTCCCTGGCCTGAATAACCTCTCTGGGGTTTGCTTGTTGACCTGGAGGCCTGTGATTCCAGATAATATGGTGTGAATCCTTTGTCTATAGCTGTCAGAGTGTTGACTAGTGAAAAGCCCTGTAAGTGGGTCGCTACCCTCCTCTCCACCTCTTCTTTCTGGCTGGGACTCAGTCTGGCGGTGTCTGTGCGTCTGTCCTACAGAGATATGACAGGACGTAAGCAATGTTAACAGTGAATTTTATTAAAGGAGCAGGATGTTAACAAGAATCAAAAGGATTTCAAAAGAAAATCGTGTCTGTGGTGCCCCCTGTTTCCCAGAATAAACCTCTACTGACTGCTAAGAAGTTTTTTATCATAAAAAGAAGATTTTTTTTTTAAGTTCTATGTTTGTGGCTTAGTGTCTGGTCCTTACCAGTCTGTCCTTGTGTTTGCTTTGTAGCCTCAGCAGCATCTTATCTAAACGTCTCACAGATTCCCTGGCCTTGTTATCATGGCATCTGCATTGAGTGACAGCCTGATCTCTTGGTAGCACATCTACAGAACATTCCTGATGCCCATCTGAGAGGTAGCAATCGATTACACTGTCCTGTAAAGAAATAAAAAAAAGAGAATCTAGAAATGGTGTTTGTAACTATAACCAGATCGAATACAATTGAATTGTATTCCATTTAACAACCTTTGAACTTTGTCACACGGCTGCTTTATGAAAACCAAACCGATTAAGAATATACATTCTTTATATACATTTAGAAATTTGTCCCTAGAAGTTTATCACTAATGAGTGAGCCAGATGTGATGGTGATTAAAGAAAAAAAAAAAAAAAGCTCTCCGGAATAATAAGAGATAGAAACCCGAGAGGAACCAGACACAAAAGAAACCGCGTTCTCATTACCGGATGTTTGATCATTATAGTTTCATCTATTTCAATGATAGGGACTAGTTTCGTAGGGTCGAGAACATGTTTGCATTTTAAAATAAATGCTGGCCTGAATTCAATTTCCATCTCTCGTAATAGACAGTGAATCAAAATGACACCTATCAGAGGTTCCTTTAGCCCAGTCTGAGCACTAGGCATATATTTGGGCCATAAACATTGCATTTTAAAAAACTGAACCGTAAAACAATAGCCTGGCGTCTGTCACCTGCAGAGAGCATAGAGCTGTCGTCCCCTCTGCTGACCTTAAAAAAACCCTCATAATAACACTCTCTCAATGCATAATATCCCAACACCCTTTAGACGTCTTTTTACTTTAATCTGCAAGCTCAAAGCCTGCCAAGAGCGCCGAAACCACTCCTCTTAACAGGAGGCTTTCTTAATAACTCCAGTGCGATGTGGATGTGAGCTGCTTCATGCTTTCAGAGCACGTTAATTAACAAGGCATTGAGTCCATATCAAAAGCCGCATATCCCAATATGGCTCAAGGCTAATACCCTGTTCTACTTTAATGATATACTGCAGTGGCTTGATAATTAAATCGCAACGGACGGGCAAAGCCTGTTCACTTTATAGTTAAGTACACTTGTTTTAGAGCATTTAAACAGAATAATAAAGCAGGTAATCAACTGATTTAGGAAAATATCAGAGATATGGGATATGGACCAGTACTAAACAGTTATAATTACTAGCTATTAAATGAGGAAAAGATCATCTTTATGTGTATAATATCACTAAAATGTATTTCTTTATTTCTCTAAAGATGCTTGGAAAGGTCTATTATTAAAAAGCGCTACCCAAATTAAATCAAGTTTATGCCATTTGAATGTTTTAAGAATTATTTGGCATGTAAAAGGTTGTTTTTTGTTTTCTTTTTCAGTAATCCTGCACAGGAGGCACTATAAGGCACTATTACAACATGGTGCACAAACTGCAAAGAGGAAAAAAGTATTTTAATATATATATTGATTGACCATGCCCTTCAGAATTATAACAAAATTGAGCAGAATGACTGAATTAAAAAATAATGATAAAAAGTGCAAATGTGCATATATCTCATCAAATGTTTTTTTGTAAATAATGAATTATACATCATTATACATTTAACAGCATTAAGGCTTTAGCTTTATGTCTGAAATTTGGTCACAACCCAAAGTCTGTATCTTTGTTTATTCTTGATGACCAACGGTTTGGAAAACATGAGAAGTAAAAAAAAAAAAAAAAAAAAAAAAAAATCAAGTCATCTGCATACAAGCAGAAGCACTTATAAGAAACCCTACTGTTGGTGAATCAATGATGCTGTGTGATTCAGAGGCATCTTGTAAAAAATTGATGGCGTCATGAATTCTGCTAAGCACTGAGATATGGCCGCTGAAAACCTGGTCGTCTCCGCCAAGAGGTTTAGACTTGGCCATAAATAGAGCTTTCGGAAAGATGGGCAGTCAAACTGCCTTCTAAATCTCTCTCGGTCCTGCTATTGTACATCTAGAACATCCGTGTCACTTTGCATTCATTTTCATTCAAGGACATAGTGTATGGTGTCGAAAAGAAATTCGCATAGAGACCTACGCACCATCCAACACCAGTACAGCGGCTCCACGTTTTTCCATTCCAGATATGCTTCAAGAATTCTGTTCAGGGTCTGTATGCGCTCGAGATCCTAAACAAAGCAGATGAGTTGTGTGAGTCGAATGCATTGTAACTATACAGATATGTAACTTCATTGTAACTTCAGAAATGCTAACTTTATGGCCAAAAGTATTGGGACACCGACTCTTCCTTGCCGTACGTGCTTCTTCCCTAAAACGTTACCACGAAATTGAAGGCACACAATTGTATAGAATGTCTATTAGGCGGTAGCGTTACATTTTCCCTTCACTTGAACTCGGAGACCCAAACCTATTCCCACAAAAAGCCGGCTTCATGGACAAATTTCGTACATTGGTTGGAGTGATACATCTATTAGAACCCTACTGAACACCTCTGGGGTGAATTGTGAACACCAGAACCTGACTTTACTGACACCCTTGTGGTTGAAGGAGCACAAATCTACACAAGCACACTCCAAAATCTAGTGGAACATCTTCCTAAAAGAGTGGAGGTTGTTATATCTCGAATGGAGACTAAAAGTGGCATGGGATGTTCAAAAAGCACATAGGAATCTTATGCTGTGTCCACAAACATTTGCCCACAGAATAGCATGAGAAAGACTAGTTTTTCCTCATTTGAGACACTCGACAGGTTCTGCATTTTTGCAGTTTATTTCTTGTACATGTTTTAGATGTGTTATTTTGTTCCCTTCCACGTCTGTTTCAAATTCTTGTTCCTCTCCTGCTTCTTTGGATCACCCCCTGTAACGTATATCTATCACATACGGAAACTACCCATTAACCTGGCTTGATGTTTATATAAAACATAAGATGATGCTGCCTGCAGTACATTCTGGCATAGGTCACCTTTTCAAGTGGAGTAGATCCAGTGAGATTAGGAACATGGGAAGTGTTGGGGTTGGGTGAAGAGCTCATGCAGGAGCAGACCTGCACAAATGCATGAAAGATCATTTTAGATATCATTTCAGCCAGCAGATGATGGTCATAACTCATGCCTTGCCACCTGCCTGGTCAGTAAGCTTGGCTTGCTCTTGCTGAGCTGATAAGAGACTCCGCCACTGGAGCTTCAGTTTCCCGTACTGCCACTGCAACCTCCTGACTTCTGTTTCTTCACACAAGTTTAGACCCCGTTTCGGTTCTTCAGGCAGACCCTACCGACCGCACACACACACACAATATCGGTGTATCTTACAAGTAAAACATGCATAAGCTTTATCACAAACCAAGTGACTGAAAAAATATTAGATATTTGTTAGATTCCTTCTAGGATGCTTCTTAAAAAAAAAAAAAAAAAAAAAATCTAATGAAATTGGATGAATCGATAACTATTGAAAATAGAGTTCTAATGTGCAATAAAGAACAGTTATACAAAGTTATAATAATGGAAACCATTTGAAAATAACAACAGGAATCAGCGACCACGAAGCAATTAAAATTAGCCTTCAAATCTCTCGAATCTCTTATCGAAACTTCCTTTTTGCACCTTTCGCATTGAATTCTATTCATTTCTTTAAAAGATATAAATACATTTAAGCACTCATTTTCTCTTTGGAAATGTATAACTTATGCAAACATGTTCTACTGACAGGTTTAGTACTTCAGCACTGTTTTGCTGTTGCGCTTGTGAAGTGCACCGTTTGGTGGTTTCCGTGTGGTCCAGACCACCGAGAGCTTTATAAAGCTACTGCAGGCACGTCTATGCAAGTTACTGAACGCATTATAAATAAATGAACACTTTACCTGCACAGTAAACGATTTTCTTTCCTCCCTCTCTTAATCTGTACCCTCACAATACAGCTCAAGAATCCCTTCGTCCCGTCTCGAAACCAAATTTTGAAGCACAGATGTACAGTACATGAAGTGAAAGGTTTATTTTTCTTGGTTATATGATTTAACGGATGTTGTATAGATGCTACAAGAGATTACGTAGTGTCTTTCTAAAGTATGAAGCTTTATCTTTTATCGGTTTTGAAACCATGTTCATTTTGTTTAGATACAACAAAATAGGTAAAAAACCACCAGAATTTGACAGTGAATAACTAGATGAAAGTCCGAATTTGGAAAATTTTTGCTCTGACAGAAGAACTTATGCAAGATAGAGAACAGGAAAGAAGATGTTAGCAGACTGACTCACACCCACAGTTACAGAAATTCTATACTTCAATGCCATGCAGTTCTGGACTGCAGCTTAATTAAAGATTATTAATGATTATTCAGAGAGCAAACAGTCAGCTGGAGTGTTTTCCACCATAAATCCTATCGAAGCGCTCTGGGATGAACCGGATCAGAAGGTCAGAAAGAAATCTGCAACTAGTGATGAACACCTGTGAGATGTTTTACAAGAGGCGTTGCAAAGTATTTCAGCTAAATGTTTGGAGGAATTAACTGTCAGGAGGCCAAGAAAGTGTGTAAAGCTGTTCTTCATGCAATGGGAGGATTTTTTTGAATGAAAATAAAGTAGAACATCTGGACAATTATATATTTGTTTTGGTCAAAGTAAATCTCCTACATTTAAGTTTCTTTCAAAAACTATTAACGGTAAAGTGTTCCCAAACTTTTTACAGATATATATATATCCTTTACACCCACACTGAAGCCTGGACAAATCCACCAGGAGATGAAATTGTATTTTTCGGTTAAATGTGTGGACTTTAAACTAGAGATCTACCCCTGCTGGAGATGCCAGGACATCTAGGAGCAGGAGTCTGTCTCGTAGTAGAGCCTCAATCAGGTTTCCGGATGCAATAAGCCAGCTGAAAGCTAGCAGCAGGTCCCTGCTTCCGATCTCCTCTCTGCTTTCACATGCCTGAGGTCCAACAACCCACCAGCCACAATACCCACTGTGCCACAGGGCACTCTTCACAAAGCATAACTGGGGGTCTGCAAGAATTATACCATTCATCATGAGACAAAACACACACACGCACACACACACACACGCACACACACACACACACACACTCACATTAGATAAGTATTCAGAAATCCAAGCATGACCGTCTATTAACCTTTTAAAAAACATTTTTATTGAAATTTTAATCTAATAACAAACTATCAATACCTGAGATAGACCTGAGTTCTGCGCATGCGCAGTCCGATTCAAAGCCCTTATTAAGGAGACTACATAGTAAACGCCACAATTCCTCCGCCTGCAAAAGCAAAAAACGACGTTTATACGTAATTTGAGGTGTTATGCAGTCAATAAAACTTTTAGGTTCGGTGTGATGGGTAGAAATTATTTTTGTGAACTTTTCGAGTAGAACCGAGTCACTAACCGCGTCAGGTTTGTTGAATTTGGCTCTTCTGAACACTTCAGCGGGTGGAACCAAATCGACATCCAGAGCTGAAAGAAGCGTACAAAGCGTTGTTATCACTTCTTTAACTTTTATATTCTTTTTACGCTCCTCATTCTGCATTTTAGAATTAAATTATACTTTAATATATTGTTTTTGCCTTATCGAACCCCGTTTCCGGATTTAAGTCGTTCATGTCACGTGACTTCATACGTCAGCGCTGCCGGTGTTTTCTGTGTTTTTCCCAAGTGTAACGCTGCCCCCTTTCGGTCAATAGGCATTACTACAGAAGTCCTAAGAGGCATCATGAATAATAACAAAACAACCTTTTTGTGGCAGCCGAAGCGTTATGTTTATTATCCATTATGTTGTGATGATTCTGCTTCTAGACATAAACCTAAAAGTGCATTATAATGTATTTTCTCAAAATAAAATAGACAATTAAAAAACCCACAGCCTTAAAATCTAAATTCAGGAATGAATTAACTATATAAGGCTGCTTTCATGTAAAATCCATTGTATATACACCTGTACATTATTCTTTCTAACCACATAGAAAGAACTGAACTAAACTAAACAAACTCTCACATCAAGTGTGTAAACACATAAAATACTAATCACAACAAGGTATTGGTTTTGTTCTTTTATTGAAACAGTAGTTTTAAATATATCAATAAATCACACAAATGTATATCATAGAAACTTATCTAATAATAGTAATAAAATGAAGTAAGAATCACAATAAAAAAATCTTTGAAAACGACTGTGAAAAACCAAAACAGCGTCCATATCATTTGAAACTTCGTTAATCCGTTAGATTTTGTCTTCATTTGTTAAAAACTTTAATGTTTGTGCCTTTAGGTGTGAATCTCCATATATTTACACCATAAATATGATATGTTTATGTTACAGTCACATCTACACAAGGCTACATAATGCCACAAAGTGCATCAGCTTATCTACAAGACGTTTCTCACCACTTTTTTAATAAATACTTTAAACATTTTAATGAGCAGTTAGAAGGGTATAAATTAAAAGTCAATTTATAAAAGTCGGCAAAATACGACAATCTCTTCATTGTTAACATGGTGTAGTGAAGTCTGCAAAACTGTACCAAAAAACAAACAAACAAAAAAAAAGATTAACTTTCTGCATCTTTCTCCTCCTCTTCTTGCTTGATTACTGGGATCCCTGGTAATGAGAGATAGAAGAGTGAGGGTCAGCAAACATACATCTAACAGCTATTTGACTTATAATAAAGAACATAATATAATCACGATATTAAAAGAAAAAAAAAGATTTAAATGATATATATTTAATATATTCCTTATCCCCTGGTCAGTGTCCAAACTGCAGAGATCGACTGGAAGTTCAGGTGTGAGATGAGAGTGTTAAACATACAGGTAGTTTGCCGTCAGTTTAATCAGCGTTTCTAACAAATGCGCTACTCATAAACAGCTATAACCATTATCACATATAGTTCTGGTTCCAGACAGAGTGAGACAGATTTTGAAAAAAATTCCTAATGACCTTACTGAGGTAAATGCATGATTTTTGTGTGTAACTTATACAGTGATTACATTAATTTTGATAAATGGGTCAAGGTATGTAACAAAAAATAGACCCAGGAGTTAACCAACAGCTTTATTATTAGTAAAAACACGCCAAAGATGCACCTTCACACAAACTCTTTCTCTAATAAATATGTATTAAAACTGAGTTTAATCTTGTGGCACTACTTTATCTTTGTGTGTATATATATATATGTTTTGTACAGATAAAGGTTGGCATTAAAGTGACGAAGCAGAGGTGTACCAAGTGCTTCATGGTTCTTCCTTACCATCAAGCTTCTTCAGATTGGGGACCCTCTTAGTGGCCTCGTCTATCCATGTTCCCTCAGCAGAGTATTTCTCTTCTAAAGGATTGCCCACGAAGACCAGATCGACCAGGGTTGAAAGCTCGGCCAATTTCACAAACTCTCCTGACGTAGCGCAGAGTCACAAAACAATCATTTCATGCTTCTTGAAAATCAACTACGGAGTTTTGTGCTAGAGAACATGCTTACCCCACTCTTTGACCAAGTTGTTGGACATGTACAGGACACGGAGCTTCTTCATCACATGGATTCCCTTCAGCTTGTCTATGAGATTGTAGGAGATCCATAGTTCCTCTAATGTATCTGCTATGGCCTCCTACAAAGGCACAGGTGAATATTTATATACCGTACATCATCCTAGAGGTGTATGGGAGCTCCTGGTCCAGAACGAATCTTGGACCAATCCCATTTGCTCCTGCAATTATTATTGTATGCACTTTACCGGTATATTCTGATTGTTCTATTTCCTACAATTTTATCAATTCATCTTTTTTTAGCCACCATGACCCACAAGAGAGCACTGTAGTTAACAAAAAGTGTATAAAAAGTGTTTAAATTGCACTGAAGTGCTCATGTTAACGAATATATAGCCTTCTTCATTCACTTCAGCCCAGATACACACCTCTAACTGGCAATGTTTATTAAATACTGAATGAATTCAGAGATATAATTCTCACTTACTAGTCCGTTTAGGTTCTTGATGTTGTTACGACCCAGGGATAATATCTTGAGATTCTCTGAGAAAAGCAAGAAGAAGAAAAAACAACCTGCCTTCATTTTCCTTGTTACAGTTCGAAAAGATTTATTTTATTTCAGATACATTTATTAAAAAAAATCAATTAACAATAGATTAAGATCACAAAACAGCTTTATAGAAATATTATCTGTCTGTCTGTCTGTCCACATATAAGATTAACACATGCAGTATTCACTTACTTAATCCGTTTAGGTTGGCGATTTTTTCAATACAGTTGGTTGACAAGGACAGTTTCCTGGACAACAAACATGAAAAACGTTATGCACTTAACCTGCTGATTTTTATATTTACAGTTGTGTTTAAAATAATAGCAGTCCAACATCACAAACCAGATCAATCACTGTTTTTGGTAGAAATTCTATTTCTAAATGGCAAATATTTTACTAGCAGGTGTAGTAGAGTAATGGAAAACCAACAGACCCAACAATAATGACGTGCGTGTTGCTGATTTTGTGTAAATTAGTCATTAATCGAAAATGGCGTGTTCACAATATAGCAGTGTGGAGTTCAATTGGAGATGTAAATTATTCTGTGAAAAAACTGGTGTCAAAGAAATGTCCCTTATTTAAGGACGAAGGCAGCAAATGTTGTACTGTGCATTTCTCCCTGAAAATGGTTTGAGGAACAGCCAAAACACCAAAGAATCAGCCAATGATCATCTCCAGGGTGATCAAAGAAAGTCTAAAGTTACCTGTGAGTACTGTAACAATTAGAAGACGTCTATGTGAAGCCAAGCTATTGGCATGAAGCCCCCGCAAATTCCCACTGTTGAAAAAATCGACACGTGCTGAAGAGGTTTCAATTTGCAAAACCACAAAATGCAGAGGAATTGTGGTGTGTAGTGGGAGGTGTGATTGAGATGGTTTGGACATTTTCAAAAGAGGGACATGGGGTATATCGGTAGAAGAATTCTGAGGATAAAGCCACCAGGTAGGAGGAAAAGAGGAAGGCCAAGAAGGAGGTTTATGGATGTGGTGAAGGAAGACATGCAGGTAGTTGGGGTGAAAGAGGTAGATGTAGAGGACAGGGGGGTATGGAGACGGATGATCCGCTGTGGCGACCCCTGATGGGAGAAGCCGAAAGAAGAAGAAGAGGTTGGTCGACTCCATGCAACACAGATGTGAAGAAGGTCTCAGAAATCGTTCTTATACTAAATATCAGTTCAGTGATTCACAAGAAAGCTAAATCTAAAGTTTATACAGTAAATGTTTGACTATGTAAAGGAACATGCACACACTGCTCTATTTTTGGAACGGCCTAATATTCTTTCTACTTCACTTTCTATAACGTAATACATTTTTCTTCATGTTTTGATTTAGAATTGAACGTGCAGTGTTCCCGATGCATTTGTGTGTATTGTAATATTTTGGGCTTTACTTACTTTTTTTAAACACTGCTACTATTTTGAACACAACTGAATATATGTGTGTGTGTGTGTGTGTGTGTGTGTGTGTGTGTGTGTGTGTGTGTGTGTGAAGGAAATATAAGTAAAAGTGTACTGACTCGCAGTTAATAAGGGTGGAGAGAGAGGCATCCATCTTTTCAATAGGAGGGATTTGGCCATAGAGCTTGACTTCTTTGGCATCACCTGCTTTTTCTGCTGACTTCTCCTCCTGTGTGTGTGTGTGTGTGTGTGTGTGTGTGTGTGTGTGTGTGTGTGTGTGAGAGAGAGATATACAGACAGATAGATATTGTCATTGCATTACTGCATATTACAACATAATGTCCTATAGTCTTTACCAGGTGTACAAATAGAAGAATTATGTACAGAAACAAACTGCAGTTAAACACACAGTGTAAATATATAAATGTGTAAGACCTATGTAAGGCACAGTAAATGTTTATATACTATGTTATATAATTTAATGTAATATAATATAATGTTAGAAGTTCAGACTGTGGTCAGTCCTTACCCACTTCGCAAGAGCCTCTTTAATAGTTGTTGATTTTGCCTAAAGAGAAAGAAAACACATGAGAAGTGTGTATTTAAATCCCAGTCTCCACCGTGCCAGTTTAACAGCATGTCGGCATCCTGTTGGTCTTCTGTTTGGATCTGATCTCATGTGGACATTATTCAGTAAAAGCCCCAGCTCCAATCCCCATATAACCCCGGCTAACTTCTATTAGCAAGGAGCGCGAGCTGCGAACTCATGTTTATGACTTTCGCAAAAACACAATCTCAGGAAATAAAATCTCAGGGTTTTTTACTGTCCCCCAGTTACTTTTTAACGACAGTAACTCCAGAAATACTCGATCACTTCAGTAAACGCTAAAAGAAGATGATTAGCTGCTCACCATGTTCTCCTCAGCGGTTGCTATGGAACTGTCATCATACAACGCGCACGCGCAAACTCGGCGTCCGGTTCTATTAGAGTAAACATGAAGGCCAGGCGTGGGGGTGATGGGGAGGGCGCGTGCTGGCCTGATTGAAATGATACAAATAAATACACTGTTCTTTGCCTTAAAACCGTCGATTACTTAAAATAATTCACAAGACTTTATCAGATCATTAATAATTTATAATAATCTAACCAAATTGAATGAAAATATTAAATTGCCCATTTTTAATAGAATCCTATTTCAAGTTTTTAACTGTGATAACCCCTGAACTTTTCAAACTACTTCTACAACAGTTTATATCTATCTATCTATCTATCTATCTATCTATCTATCTATCTATCTATCTATCTATCTATCTATCTATCTATCTATCTGTCTATCTATCTGTCTATCGGTCTGTCTGTCTGTCTGTCTGTCATCCACCAATCCCTCTATATATACAATTTCCTTTCTTATCTATCTATCTATCTATCTATCTATCTATCTATCTATCTATCTATCTATCTATCTATCTATCTATCTATCTATCTGTCTGTCTGTCTGTCTGTCTGTCTGTCTGTCTGTCTGTCTGTCATCCACCAATCCCTCTATATATACAATTTCCTTTCTTATCTATCTATCTATCTATCTATCTATCTATCTATCTATCTATCTATCTATCTATCTATCTATCTATCTGTCTGTCTGTCTGTCTGTCTGTCTGTCTGTCTGTCATCCACCAATCCCTCTATATATCTATCTAATCAACTGCCTGCCTGCCTGTGCATCCATCCACTAATCCTTTTTCTCTCTCTCTTTCCCTCCATCTATGTGTCTATCATTTACATTTCAGATAATTTAAGGTTCAAATCAATATTTTAAAATAAATTCTATTTCCTTAAACATTTGTCACAGAAATGACAAGAAATATCATAATATGATAATATAATTTTCTTTTTGACTGGTGTCTTTTAACCATTTATAAGCATGCACAGAACAGATGTGGGGGCAGAGTGGTACCTGTCCCAGTGGGCCTGTGTTAACACATGCTATAACTACTGTTTTTTGCATAAATTAATCTACAATTAATGAATTGAATTTTTCTAAAAGTTTTCCTGTCTGTCTGTCGGCCTGTTGAAAGGCATTCCCCTTATTTTTTTAAGTTGCATGAAAATACATAAGAGAAAGCATGAATTCATACAAGGGTTTAGCATTTTTCAGTAAAAGCATAAAAGCTCCTGTTGGAATAGCATTCATAACAATAGACAATCTGTAGAACAATAGTGATCTCACTGTTTCAAATAGAAAATATATCATAACACTAGGTCTGCATTATGTCAATCAGAAAACAAGACAATAATGCCATTCTGACTAATAGCAGCAGAAAAGTGTTCAACAATCTTCACTGAAGGATGGACTGCCAGGCACTTGCATGCTTTGTTTGGGTTATTCCTTGTTTTTTAATATTGGCATTATTGATGTAAATGGTAAATTCATGCACTGCTTGTACAGAATAATTCAAATGTACTTCAGATGAGTTGGTGTATCACTTATAACATGCTGATTTTTGCTTTAAGTAAATGCACATGTAGGCAATTTTAATTATACTATATTTACATATTGTATTAAGTGTCAGTGAATTTGTCTATTTTGGTTTAATCATTCTCATGGGTTTTTTATGACATGCATCTTAATAAGTCATTTGCTGGTTGTTGGCACACAGTGAGTCATACATTCATGTTAAAAATGTATTTTTTCTTTTAGCTAAATTTTTTGTCTTTGTCTGACAAAGTTTACTTTTGTAAGTTGAAAATTAGATTCTCTAACCTCTTTATATTGCACTACACACACACACACACACACACACACACACACACACACACACACACACACACACACACACACACACACACATATATATATATATATATATATATATATATATATATATATATATATATATATATATATATATATATATATATATATATATATATATATCTTCTTCTTCTTCTTCGGCTGCTCCCATTAGGGGTCGCCACAGCGGATCATCCGTCTCCACACCACCCTGTCCTCTACATCTGCCTCTTTTACACCAACTACCTGCATGTCTTCCCTCACCACATCCATGAACCTCCTTCTTGGCCTTCCTCTTTCCTCCTACCTGGTGGCTCCATCCTCAGCATTCTTCTACCAATATAATTAATGTCCCTCCTCTGCACATGTCCAAACCATCTCAATCTCGCCTCCCTCACCTTGTCACCAAAACATCCTACATGCGCTGTCCCTCTAATAAACTCATTTCTAATCTTATCCATCCTCGTCACTCCCAACGAAAACCTCAACATCTTCAGCTCTGCTACCTCCAGCTCCACCTCCTGTCTTTTACTCAATGCCACTGTCTCTAATCCATACAACATCGCAGGTCTCACCACAGTCCTATAAACTTTCCCTTTCATTTTTGCAGATACCCTACTATCACAAATCACTCCTGTCACTCTTCTCCACCCACTCCACCCTGCCTGCACTCTTTTCTTCACTTCTAACACACTCTCCATTACTTTGCACTGTTGACCCCAGGTACCTGAATTCCTCCACCTTCTGAAGCTCTTCTCCTGCAACCGCACCACTCCACTGCCCTCCCTCTCATTCACACACATGTATTCTGTCTTACTCCTACTGAGTTTCATTCCCCTTCTCTCCAGCACATATCTCCACCTCTCCAGGCTATTCTCAACCTGCTCCCTACTCTCACCACAAATAACAATATCATCCGCAAACATCATAGTCCAGGAGACTCCTGTCTGACCTCGTCCGTCAACCTGTCCATCACCACTGCAAACAGAAAAGGGCTCAGGGCCGATCCTTGATGCAGTCCAACCTTCACCCTAAACCAGTCTGTCGTACCTACTGCACACTTCACTGCTGTCACACTGTCCTTATACAATATATATATATATATATATATATATATATATATATATATATATATATATATATATATATATATATATATATATATATATATATTTATGTTTTTCTTTTTTTATTTATTTACTGAGCTTGCTCAACAGCTTCTGCACATTTTTCATGACCCAGTGACTTTTTATTCATTAATTTATTTATTTATTAAACGTCATTTCCTATTCTAACGCTATTCTGCGGGATAAACAGGGATTGGCAACACGCGTCCACCTCTTCCCCATCCTGCGCCGTGTTAAACGCGTGGACTTAACTGCAGCTCTGCCCGGCTCTCATTGGCCGATTTAAAAATCTCCAAGCGATGTGATTGGTTGCTTTTTGAATTCCGTCAACGCGGCCAGTTTGAACCAGGGAAATCCTTTAGCAACTGCACACTCTCTTCACGTCTTCTCAGTGTCAAATAAAAAAAAATCAACTTTTGGTAAGTAAAACAAGATGTATATTTATTAAAATGTCCTTTTATTACTTTATTGTTTACTTCGTCAGTATGTGGCAAAATGTTAGCACGCAAGGTAAAGTAGCCACCGTGCTTGCACAGTTCACCGAATTCACTGCGTTAGCTAGAAAATGTAAAGGCGACATTAGCTGTTAAGGGTAATAATTTTTTATAATTTTTAATGAAAAATATCTAGCTTTTTACGTAATTCTACACATTTATAAAATATTTTATTTACTATTGTCTAATTAGCTGAAAGGTTCTGTCAAACTAGCAGCTAGCAACTGAACCTCTTCATGCATTAATACACACACACACACACACACACACACACACACACACACACACAGTTTATATATATATATATATATATATATATATATATATATATATATATATATATATAAACTGTGTGTGTGTGTGTGTGTGTGTGTGTATGTATATGTGCATGTAAAGACCTGTGTTGCACTTATGACTTTTTTTTGTCTAAAAGATCAGTTGACAATGGAAGACTACCTGAAGATAGAAAAAATTGGTGAAGGTGAGTATTTATTCATTTATTTATTTTTTTACAGTATTACAGTAACATTCTGTCAGACTGACATGTAATATACTGCAATGGATGTGTTCGTATTCCTCCACCTATCCATTTATTTGCAAAGGAGAAGTCTGAATGCATTGAAAACATTTATATCGAAATAAAAAGATATTAAAATATTATTATTTTTTAATGTAAGTCAGCTTGCAGGCTGAACACAATTTTGACTGAATTTTGTCACTTCATTTATTCACTGTTGAATCCAAGAATAAAAGCACACTGAAAGTGTGTCCTGCGTTGTCCTGTTACAGGTACGTACGGTGTGGTGTATAAGGGCCGGCACAAATCCACAGGCCAGGTGGTGGCTCTGAAGAAGATTCGATTGGAGAGTGAAGAGGAGGGTGTGCCTAGCACTGCTGTACGAGAAATC
Organism: Silurus meridionalis; assembly: GCF_014805685.1. Classification (NCBI taxonomy): domain Eukaryota; kingdom Metazoa; phylum Chordata; class Actinopteri; order Siluriformes; family Siluridae; genus Silurus; species Silurus meridionalis. Next base: position 4,373,750 of record NC_060891.1, read on the forward strand.
TCGCTGCTCAAGGAGCTACAGCATCCCAATGTCGTACGGTGTGTACCGCTTGCTTCACTGGCCAATCGTGGGCACCTGTGAGCTCGGTTATGCGATAGAGTACACATAATGCTCTCTTCTGAGTGTGTAATGCAAGAAAAAGCGTTTAGATAACTAGCAAGGTGAAGGTCACTCATAAACTGCAATGTGTGTTGTCTCCATCTAACACTCTCTCTATCTTTAGACTGCTGGATGTGCTGATGCAGGAGTCCAAACTGTATTTGGTGTTTGAGTTTTTGTCAATGGATCTGAAGAAATACTTGGACTCTATTCCCTCAGGCCAGTACATGGACCCTATGCTTGTCAAGGTGGGCCTTTGCATGAAATAGAGTTAAAACAGAAAAAGTTTAGAAAGACTATTAAAATCAGTTAGAAGGATTTAACACCAGAAAAAAAAAAGTACCATAAAGTAATGTCGCAATGCGTTCTCTCTGTGTGTCCTGCAGAGTTACCTGTATCAGATCCTAGAGGGGATTCTGTTCTGTCACTGCCGTCGAGTTCTGCATCGTGACCTGAAGCCGCAAAACCTGCTAATCGATAACAAAGGTGTGATAAAGCTGGCGGATTTCGGCTTGGCCCGTGCCTTCGGAGTGCCTGTCCGAGTCTACACGCACGAGGTACGTCCCGATATGTCTCCAGTGGCCCCGTGTTCGCACCGGAGTTAGGTTGCGCGGTAACCGGATGTTTTTCGCGTGTAGGTTGTGACCCTGTGGTACAGAGCCCCTGAGGTGTTGTTGGGAGCCTCTCGTTATTCCACTCCTGTCGACGTTTGGAGCATTGGCACCATCTTTGCTGAGCTCGCCACCAAGAAGCCCCTGTTCCACGGAGACTCTGAGATCGACCAGCTCTTCCGCATCTTCAGGTACACACATCAGGGTATCACACAGTGAGGAGAAGAGCACGATAATAGAGGTGGCCGAAAGAACATTGAGACACATATTTCAGAAATATTCCAGATTTTATGATCTAATGAAGGAACAGGATTTGTGCGCTCGGACCGTTCCCTTTGACGGCGATTACGTAGATATCGAAATAAGAATGATTATGAAAATATTTGCAGCCTGATCTGACCAATAAGAATCGAGCCATAGAACTGCCATATGATCTCTTTTTCATTGGTCTTGAACACACTTTTGTACTCTGTTGGTTCATGTGTGTCTCTCCAGGGTTCTAGGTACTCCAAATAATGAGGTGTGGCCAGATGTAGAGTCTCTTCCTGACTATAAGAACACTTTCCCCAAGTGGAAGCCTGGCAATCTGGGAGGCATCGTTAAGAATCTCGACAAGAACGGCATCGACCTGCTTGGGGTGAGCTGCGATTCTCGTTCACATGATTAGAGCAGAGTGAACGATCAGAGTGACACACTTTGTTTTGTTTATTTTTTTTCAACAGAAAATGCTCACCTATGACCCTTTAAAGAGGATTTCTGCACGCCAGGCTATGACTCACCCCTATTTCGACGATTTGGATAAAACCACTCTACCTGCCAGCAACCTCAAAAGCTAAAGAGTAACCCACTCTTATACACGTTACACCCGAATAAAAACCTCAAACCAAACAAGCGACATCGGGCATCAGAACTGGGCGTTCTGCCGCAGCGTCTAAAATCATAACGGACCAGAACCTCGCCTGTTTGGAGGAATTAGGAATTCCAACCAGCGGTTCCCAGTGCAAATATGTTTATATTTGACCTCGAAAGCTCTTTCCTGCCCTGATGCAGACTTTACCATCTGATGAAAATGCAATATCCCTTTTCCTTTTGTATGTATGTTTTGTTTTTGTACGTGTTTTTTCTATTCTTCCTTTATCCTTTAATTAAATGTTCTATATGTTGAGTTTGAACCAGACTTGGTGTTGATTTAATGCATCGTCAATAAAAGTGCACTTTGTGTGGGATTATAAAAAAAACATACCATGGAAAATAGTACTGAACTTTTTTATGTGGAGCAGAATATTACACTGCATATATGTAGAAATATTTCATCTGGACTATTTGTTTTGTTTGTTTTTTAACAGTAAGATTTTGGACCATGAACAGTACACTTAAGTCTTTGTACAACACATTGATCCACTGAAGCAACTGCTTTGCTCTGTTTTTTTTTTTTTTTTTAAATCAGTTGAACCAGGACTTAAACTACAGCCAGGACCTTCAAAAAGTCACCTGTCTTAACCCATTAAACTATCAGGGGTGACATTAGGTTTCTTTTATTAAACATCTATGTACAAATCAAGAAACTGGTGTTTTTTTGTACAGGATTTTACCTCACCTGCAACAGGACACAAAGCACAATAAAAAAGCAAAGAAAGCATAATGTCCTGAGGTTCTTATATCTTAGATCTGTTCTATTTGGACTGATTGGTTGTTCTCTTTCAGCCCAACTGGAGTCCAGTACCTACAGATATTTAACCCCCTGACCAATGTTTTTTGGGGTATTTATCTTTCAATTTTTAACCACCTGCAGGAAAAAATATTGCTAACAATATACTCAGTAAAAAAAGCCTTTCAGATTACTTGCTTTTTTAACATTCATCTTGTTTTATACAAGACAGATTATTGAAATAGAAAGCAGTCATATATAACAGAATCCAAACCATGAATAGCATCTTTAACAAGGCATATGGCTTACCAGGTTGAGCCATTTAAGCGAAGCTGTTTCGTTTCTTTTTTAGCTAATTTAATCTTTGATTTTATACCTCTACTGACAGAGAAATTATTGTGACACAGAATGATGGTTGTACTTCACCTGATGCAGGACTCAAACCGCATCTTCAGGAAGACACCAACATTAAGCTACTGAGCAACCAGGGCTGGCAGAGGTTTTTTTTTTTGGCAAGGTTGTAAAGCTCTGTCACTACTCATGAAAACAAAGAGGAAAGACAAAGATTGTCATGCATTATGGAATCTCGAAATGTATTGTTGCAATAAATCCATCACTGGACTTGAACTGAGAGTCACCTGTACAGATTTAGATAGAGCTGTTAGAGCTATTCAATAAATGTTTATCCTGTTAAAGTGTGCTTTGAGTTTTGGCCCCCATGTGGGATTGCGTTTGACACCACTGTATTAGATGAACAGAGGGGTTATGGACCAGCTGAGACATTATTAATAGAGAAAGACAAAAAGGATTTGCATCTGCTGAGCCAGGGTTTGATCCATGATCCAGAACCTCAGATATGTAGCAACCTTAACCTAATGAGCTTCTTTGTCTGACAAGCCTAGTAGGTTTTTATAGGTGGAATTACTTGGCAGTAGAAGGGTTTCCAATTTAGCATGATAAAATTACTTTTGACCAGTAGGTGGCAATGTTGTGTCAGAGCCTCATGGCAAGATCAGTCAGAGGACCTCAAAGACTTTTCTTGCATGTGCACTTTAAAGAAGTATCAGCCACACTTTTAAAGCCCCTTTATTGTGAACTTCACAGAGGTGGGAAGTAACGGAGTACAAATACTTCATTACTGTACTTAAGTAGATTTTTTTGGTATCAGTACTTTACTCCACTATTTATTTTCAGACAACTTTTTACTTTTACTCATTACATTTTTACACAAATATCTGTACTTTTTACTTCTTACATTTTTAAAACCGGCTCGTTACTTTAGTTTTAATCCATTGATTTGGTGAAATATTATTTTTTATTTTCACTGTGCGCCGATTTCAGCCGAACAAACGATTTCCTGTCATTGCGTGTCTTTTTCAATCCACTGGTGTATAAAGTCCTGACTCTCACTCACCACAGATGTAGACTAGTTTACGGAGCTAAGAATCAGCAGGCAGAAGGCAGTAAGAAGTTTGGGGTTAATGTGGATGAGACAGAGGGAGTCAGTGATGTAAACATGACTGAGAACAGACACATTCCTGATCATCATCATCTTTTCTCTGCTTGTGTTCTATATGTGAATCTTCAGCCTGGATACATTCATTAGGTAACAACGTTTTTAATTTGTTTTGTATTTATATATATATATATATATATATATATATATATATATATATATATATATATATATATATATATATAATGTGTGTGTGTGTGTGTGTGTGTGTGTATGTATGTATATATGTATATTTGGCTGTCAAAATTAAAAATTTTTAAACGGCACAAAATTTTATTAACGCTATCAATTCAACGCGCATTTCTGTTTCACCATTTTTATAGAAAATGTAAATACATAAATAAATAAATAAATTAAAAGAGCCGCAAATAAAACCTTTGGCAAAAAAATACGTTTATCCACGACGTCCTTTCTTAGATATAAAATAAATAAATAAACTCCAGATAAAAATATTTTTAATCAGTAAACTTTTGTTTTATTTTTGCGCCAAGTCTCAAATCAAACACCAAATCCGCCATGTTTTACACAATTAACCCTCTGGGTGGCGTTTTGTGGGTTTTTCCCTCATAATGGCGACACAAACTTAAATTACTGTCTTTATTGATCGTACAGATAAAAACAATACATCATTCAAATCTGTAAAATGTCTATAATTTTCTATATATAAGCTTCCTGACTTGACTTGAAGAGGTGCAGTTTCTCAGGTATCACCTCATTAACTGTCCGTGTGGAAACATAGCAAAGGCTCTTAATGATGTCCACACGTCTCTGCACTGATATAGCCTTTATATTTAATCACTGTACATATGCTTACATACATATCACATGCTGTAAATATGATACATGTTTAACACCTCAAGCTGCCAGTTTTGGGCACCTGAGCAAGCACTTAACTCACTACTGCTCATTTAGTAAATGAGATCATTAAGAGTCGCTCGGGATAAACACTTCCAACAGGAAGTGGCTATATCTCGCTATCTTTGTCTCTCTATTTTCTCTATCTAATTGTCTCTGTGTCTCTTTTAGTAAATGTCTCTGTCTCACTGTATATGTCTCTCTCTTGCTGTCTCTCTATTTGTTTCTCACTCTTTCTAAAGCTGTGTCTGTGTCTCTTTGTCTTTGTCTCTGTCTTTCCTGCTTATTTACATGTCTAACAAAGTTTTGAGTTTTGAAAGTAATGCCATTAGTGATCTATGATGAAAGACTTTCCTGGTTCGATTCTTACCTCTAGTTTCATATTGAACATTATAAGAAGTTTTTAAAAACAGAACAATAAAAGGTCATTAAAATTGGTTGCTGGTAAATCATGGTATATCAGTGGTGCAGGTGTTGGAGATGTGGTTCTTGTATCTGAGTCACTTCTCATAGACTTCGAGTAACTGAGAGAATGAACAGGAAGGAGAAGTTTTGACCCTCTACCATCATGATCTAAGAGAAAACAGTGGTCTCTTAACTATAGAAAAACCAAGAGTCCAATAAGCAAAGCCTTGTTTGTCACCCCTCTGGTAGTGTAGTGGTTAGTAATGCGACCTCTGCTATCTGACTCACCTGGTTCAATTCCTACCCCTTAGCTATCCTTTAAATTGTTTAAAAAGTTTTATATAAGAACCAAAAAAGGTCCTAAAAATCAGGTTCTTGCAGGAGATCCTGTGGCTCATTTGGAAGAGCTTTACCTCTGGGTTGAGAGGTTGCTGGTTCAAACCCCAGCCAGGGCTCAAAGTTAAGAGTGTGGAAGGTTCCGGGTGACCGTAGTGAGGAAGGTGTCAGAAATGACTGCATGGAAGGCCAGATGTGGACGGTTTCAGAGGGCGTATCCTGAACCAGGGGGGCAATATTCAGGCGTCTGCCCCCCTGGCATCTGAGAAGCTGAAAACAGGGGGTTATGAAGCAAAAACATCCAAAAAAGTTTCAACATAGGCTCCTGGGAAAAATTTAATTAAAAGTCTTTTTCCGCCCTAAATACAAAACATTTATTTATGCTAAGGCTGTAACCCAGCAGGTCTTTACAGCCTTTGCTCACAGTCACCCACTCCATTGCTCACCACACACTAATTTCCACACAACTTACCCAGTGTGGGGACAAGCCAGATTTGAACCAGCAACCTCTGAGCTCAGAGGCAAGGCTTTTACCACAAAGCCATCAAGTCCCACAACACACCTTCTTTTTTTTGGGGGGTTTATCCCTCGTTTCATGCTTCAAAGCAAGAAATTCAGACCAGAAAGAAACACAAAAAGCAGGATTCAACCCTGAACCCCACCAACAGCAAAACACCAGTCTTAACCCACTGAACCATCAGGAAGGACAGGCTGTGCCAATTGTTAGAGCAGGTCTATCTTTTCTTTCAAACCATCAACACAAGAATATAATGCTAAAGACAGACTTAGAAAGCAAACCCAAATCATGACAATGCAGGATTTGAACCCTGATTCACACCATTAGCGAGGCACCAGCATTAACCCACTAAACCATCAGTAACGACAAGTTGGGAGGCTTGTTTAGAGCAGGTCTATCTTTCTTTTTAACCCATCAAAACAAGAATATGAAGATGTAGGAATCAGGAATTTAACCTACCTCATGACTAGCATACAGAAAGCCAGGTTTGAACCCTGAGCACCAACATTAGCAAAGTACCAGCCTTAACCCACTAAGCCATCAGGAAAAAAACAGGAGGGGAAGCTTGATTAGAGCAGGTCTATCTTTCTTTTCAAACCATCAACACAAGAATTTAACGCTAAAGAAAGATGTAGGAAGCGAATACAGATGTAAGTAGCACAAGTTGAAACCACATTGTAAATAGCAGGATTCGAACCAAGATCCCCACCACCAGCGAGACACCAACGTTAACCCATTGAACCATCAGTGAGGACAAGCTAGGAAGCTTGTTTAGAGCATGTCTATCTTTCTTTTCAACCCATTAAAAACAAAAATATATCGCTAAAGAGAGATGTAGGAAGTGAATCCTGATCATGACTGGCAGGCAGAAAGCAGGATTCGAACCCTGAACCCCACCAAAAGCATGACACCTGATTTAACCCACTGGACCATCAGAGAAGACAGGCCAAGAAGTTTGTTTAGAGCAGGTCTATCTACCTTTAAACCATCAACACAAGAATATAAAGCTAAAGAAAGATTTACGAAGCAGGAACATAACCGACATCGCAACTAGCAGGATTCAAACCCTGATCCTTACCATCAGCGAGTCACCCGCCTAAATCCGATGAACCATGGAAGAGATCAGACTGGGACGCATGTTTAGATGAGGCACAAGCCTTAAACCACTGAGCGACCACTGCTGAAAAGTATGTGTGCTTTTTGGAGGGTTCATACTTTGTTTCATGTCAGCGCAGTAAGAAAGAAGGCATGTAGGACTGGCTTTGAAACCTTATCACCAGCGTGGACTATATTAAGGACCATGTTCAGGCACAAGCCTTAACCCACTGAGCTACCACAGAAGTGCTTTTTTTTTTTTTTTTTTGGTGGGTTTATCTTTCATTAAAGACCAGGAAATCAAGAAATTAATCCAACACAGAAAGGACAGAATTGAAATGTTTTCAGAGTGGACAAGGTCCAGAAGTTTTATTTACCAACACAGCAACCAGCTCGACCAGGAATCAAACTCTCAAACTCATCCTCGTGGGGACCCTGACATTAACCCACTAGGCTATCACATCCGTCTATCCATCCATCCATCCACCCACCCACCCATCCATCCATCCATCCATCTATCTATCTATCTATCTATCTATCTATCTATCTATCTATCTATCTATCTATCTATCTATCTATCTATCTATCTAATATGATGTGAGGTCCAGTTAACAGCTAAAACAGGTAGCGGTAATAACTACTTTTTACTTAAGTACATGTCTGAGCCAAAACTTGAGTAAAAAAGTATAATCAGTACTTCAACTTACCCGAGTATTTTAAAACATGAGGATCTGTACTTCTACTTAAGTAAAGGATGTGTGTACTTTTGCCACCTCTGTTGTAAACCCACCTTTTCACACACCCTTTAGTTTGTCATACATGAAAACATACCGCTGTAATGCATCCTTACTTTCTCAGCCCCATTTTAGTTTTCACTAAAGACAACCACTGTGAGGACAAGCTGGTCGAACCATCAATTTCTTAGCTCAAAGAACCACAAAGATCCACTCATGAATTCCTTTTTTGGTGGAGTTTATATTTCATTTATATAAACTCTGAGTGAAAAATGACATGACAATGAGCAAGAAGCCTTTCCTTCATTTGAGCTAGAATTTGATCCATGGTTAGAATGTTCTCCAATTCACTTATTTAATCCACTGAGCCATTGGGTACCTTCTTGGTATGTGTCTTCTTATATTTTGAACTATCAGGGTTTCCACTTATTTCGTTTTTTGTGGGAGGGGGTCTATCATTTTTATCTTTCTACTCTGCCACTGCCCTCCTTTTTTCCCCACTTTTCTTGTCTTGAGCCCATGTTAATACCTGTGACAGAACAAACTAGCAGTTACATTTAATCCACTGAGCATTACCACTGATAGGCTACAGCCATTTTTATGGGTTTTATATTTATATATAATATAAAAAATACGTTTTCGCATATATGAAAAAAGTTTGGCAAACCCCCCACTCCCCAATTTTCCACCTTGAGAAGAAAAATTTTCAAGTCCTTTCTTTTCCCCTCAACCAACTATTGTTTTTATGGTGTTATGAACATTCACAGAGTAAAAACAGCTGGAAAAAAACTGATTCACAACCACACAAAAGGTAAAGGGATTGGTGTGGGGAAAGAAAAGCTTTTGAAAATGCGGAAAATTCTGATAATAAATGGAAACAAACAGCAATAAATCGAACAGGTTCATTTAAAATGGGTATATTTGTTATTTTTTAGCTAAATAAATATCTATAATCACATGCTTAAAAACAGCGATCCAGTTACACAACGCAAGCACAGAGTAATTTGAGATTTTCCAGTCAGGGCTGATGAGAGAAAATTTATACACATACCCCAAATACACTTTTTATAGATGTACAATTATTCATATAAAATGTATACAGTATATAATGATCTTAAATTTGTTATAATTATATTATATATATATATATATATATATATATATATATATATATATATATATATAGTAATTTTTTTAAAAGATAAACAATTTAGGAAGCATTGAAAAACGTACTGTAAATCTTCTCGATTGCTCAATACAAAATTAAAACAAAATTCGATTTTTGATCGTCAGTGATCTTACAAGAGTTTTTGCATTCAGATGTAACCAGTGAACAATGAATAGCGAGACAGCAGTAAACTCCGCAATTTTAGGACTTCTGCGTCTCACACCTTCACGTCCCACGGTGTATACGTTCCCGCCTCTGGAGGAGGACACTGAAACAAAACCAGATTTATCATGTTTTATAGCATAAATAAGTATCATTTTCTTCTCCTATTCCAAATACTACCAAAACAGCACAGGCTGTTTAAACCTGGCCACTCGGGTCCTGATTCCTCATTCATCCTAGTTTTGTTGAAACCTCAGTATTATAATTGTGTATCTTCTGTCTTATTGCCTATGTTCAAGTGGAAAAGTCAAGTTCAAGTCCTGGTCAGTAAAATGTTTCTCAAAACGAAATCTAACCTAAAAGAAATAATGTAGATATCATGCAGATTTAGCATCCACTATGGCATGTCTTTTAAAAAATACAACTTTGACAACGTACAAGCTTGGTGAATCTGTCCTCACAAGCGTTGCGTATTTTCTCTGGTGTAGCGGGGCTGTCCAATCTAAACGGTCCTGTAAGGCCAGACTCAGCCCTAGCTGCTGTAATAGCATCTTTGATAGCATAGAAAACCGAAGCTGCCAGGAAGAGTGGGGGCTCCCCAACTGCCTAAATAGAGAAGAAATAAAAGTATATGCACAGTAGTGAACAGATATTTCCACAATTACAAACTAAATAATCTTAAAATAATATTTTTTATACTTCGGATATGTCAAATAGAGTAGTCTAAGTCTCTCATATACAGTAATCCCTCGCTGCATGCTACATTTCCTAAAGAAGAGCCAATGACTAAAATATTAGACATAAATTTTAATCATCCATATTGTTGCCTGTGTTTTAGATCTATTAAAATTGACTTTATTTATAGACATACTTGTTTGTGTTACTGTTTAATTTAGAAAGAAACACATTCAATAACTAATCCAGTTTTTTAAAAGATGGCTCCCCATGGCTATGCCACAAAGACCTTTCTTGGATAACCAAAACCACTTTAACCAAGATCGCCAGTATTACCTTGGAAGAGAAGATTGCTTTTTCGTTCGGGGAATCTCTAAGTAGTGAGACCTTCAGTTCAGTTGGAATGTCTCCAAATGCAGGAATCTTATACATCCCAGGTCCACGAGTGTACAGGTTCCCTTGGGGAGAGTATCGTAACTCCTCGAGTGTAAAAAGTCCCACGCCCTGCATGAACGCACCCTCCACCTGCACACGATCATTTAAACAAAGTGTTGTAAAGCCAGGAAGTCACTTTGAGAGAAAAAAAAACAAAACTATGATTACCTGACCAATGTCCAGGGCTGGGTTCAGACTTTTGCCAACATCCATGACAATTGATGTATGCAAGTTCTGGATAGGAGTAAAGGAGTGAAGATGTGGAAAATTTTGTCACCACACGTTAACACATCACCAACACATAACATGTAAGACGACCGGTATTTATCACAATTGCCAGAGATAGACAAAACCAAAAACAAATTTTTTGTAAGAACTATAACTATTTTTATCCAAATGGCTTGATGTTGCCTATAAATGACAAAATTATTTAATAATAGCAAATTCATGAAGGGTGAGAAGGTCATTTTTACCTTGTGACTGCCAGTCAGACAGTCTATTTCCACCACTGAGACCGCTACACCGTAAGAGAAGTAGTTAAATGGGCGGCCGGAATTCGTTTCAAAGTCATAACCGATATCTGGGGTCCTGCAAAATCAGAGGGAATATAAAATATACTGAGGTTAATAGTATAAAAAATACTGCTGTTGATTCAATAAAAATGTTTTCACATACTTATAAAACCCATTGGCTGATAAGTTCACCCGGTCAAAGTAAGCTGCTTTCACCTACAAAAAAAAAGTTATGAGGTAATAAAATGTTTTGCTTCATATACAAAAACACCTACATCAATTTAGATTTGATTACTATTGAGATTTTTGCCAAATATAAATCAAATTTACAAACCCAGTCCTCCCAGCTTCCTTTTGGATCCTTGGCTTTGTATGGCTCCAGTCTCTGTATTAGCGTCTGGCATGCGTTCTGTGTAACATTATAGGATTAAGTATTATTTCATGTATTCAATTTACATTCATTTCAACCCACTTAAATATAACAATAGGTAACATTATTGTCAGAACCAATTCCATTATTATGTAATTTTTTCTATGCTGGCATTAAGTTGGCATTAAGTTCTCCTCAGATATAAGTTTGTGTATTATACATTTAATTGTTGTAGATTAGAATTTACAATGCTTACAAAGACAGCCATGCCATTGAGGTCCGATGCGGCAGATGCAGCAGTAGGGCTTGTGTTTGGGACTGTGTTAGTGCTGGTCTCGCTGATGTGAATCTTTGTGGTGGGGATTCCCAAAGTACGACTGGCAACCTACAAAAGCACAACCACATATGCTTTTATACAGCAAAAAACACACATCCTTATATTTATTAGATAACATTACTGACATTATCTGCAATTTAAATGGTTTCTGCAGGTTTCACAAAGTCCGATTTTAAACTTTTAAACCCATTAGGAATAAAATTTGTTAGAAACTGGCCTTACCCTATTTAACCAACTGGCCTGACTCTCTCAACGGCTGCTCTTTTCTTCCCAAAGCGCACCGCGGATTCCCTCCGATCCTGCCGGTGTTCATTCTATGCTTTTGCTGCTCATCCCACGTTCCGCGCCGCCAAGCGCGGCTTTCGCCTCCCGTTCATCGCATAACATTTACCAACAAAAGGCATATGTGCACTAACAGCAGAGATTCACCAGTATACAATACAACACTTGTAGCAGCTGTAAGCCTTGATTTTTCCGCCACTTCCGCGAGTTCTTCTGCGGCTGCACCGAGATAACCGACGTTAAATGGCAAATTTTTCCCCCCTTGTGCTCGAGATATCAGGGTTCGGCGACATAAAAGAATCGACATAACCGATAAAAAATACTAAGACAAAGCGAGAATTTGGCGGTTCCACTTCAAAAACGTCGACTTAATAGGGTTGTCAAGATAACCGAGGTCGAGATAAGCGGGTTCCACTGTATTTAGATTTTAGATTTTTTTAGACCTTTAAGTCCCCACAAAACCCTGAGGAACACCTGAACTTTTCAGCCATATGTGGTACTTCCTCAAATTGTTACCCCAAATCTCCACAACAGCAAAGTTTAAATGGGGATGCAGTGTGGAATTAGATGTTCAAAAAGCACCTACATATTTTATGGTCAAGTGTCCATAAACCTTTTTTTGCATATGTGTATAAATTGTTCATATGTGAATGTCAAATCTTATAGCAATCTCTTAATTTATAAGTAGTGTGTTTGCCTACTGCAGCAGAGGTTCATGTACAAGCCCTGGTTGTGTGCATCTCATTTTGATTGTGCTTACCTGGACCATTTTAGTGTGCAGTCCTTGTCCCATTTCAGTTCCACCATGGGTGAGAAGGACTGAGCCGTCTGTATAGATATGAACCAGTGCTCCTGCCTGGAGAAATATCAATACAGTCAATAAACACAAAAACAAAAAAAAAACCCCTAATCACCACTAGTACGGAAATGGCCTTATTATGATAATGATGATATTGTTTACAAAATGAAACATTTTCTAGAAATGATCGACATTGGTTATTTTGGATTTTGTATAGAAAAAAAAAGTGACAAGATATTTTAAATCCCATTTGGAGTTTTCAAAAGGCATGCATGCTGGACATGTGGACACTTAAAACAAATGACTCAAAAAGCTTTATGGTTGAAGGAAAACTTGGTTGATTCTGAGAGCAAGATAAATAAGTGTTCCAGACTACAAAAGATGTGAGGACAATAGCCCCCAACACACTACCCCCAACCACTGCTACACTATAGTAGAGGTCGACCAATTAATCGGTTTTGCCAATTAATTGGCACCGATTTGTTTGCTGGAACTATTGGATAACAGCCAAAATCCATACCGATAATTTTTCCGCGTCGCGTCTGTGGCTAAAGCGGCAAAGAATTTCCACTGTAATTATACAGTTATGAGAGCGGCCTCTAGAGGCGAATCAATGAAGTTTGTTAAATTGTCTTTTTTATACATTTTAGATATAACTATTTTTATTTATTTGGAGTGTTACTTTTTGTTAGTTTGAATGCATGTTTTAATTTTTCTCAATATTTTTCAATATAATTAATATATTCAATTCAATTTCATTAAGCACATTTTTATGATTCAGTACTGTTTTATTATTTTTGATATTTGTAATAAAGTTTAGTACTATTTTACATGGAGTGTTGTGTTTATTAGATTTTTTCATCCAGTATCCATTTTTATAAATAATCTTTTGATTAATCTGTTATTGGCAAGTATAAGCAAGCAACCTAGTTATCAATATCGGTAAAATCAACTACCTTTACACTGGAGTGGTTCTAAACCAAGAATGATCGACATACTGAAGAAATCACACGCTCACAATCAGAATGAAGTCCATTTCAATTACAGGTTGTATCAATGAAAAATGCAAAGTATTGTACAATGTGAAAAGAAATACAACCTGGTTTAGGAAGACTGCGGTGAAACTGATGCCAAACTTAGTTGGAATGATGGACAAGCCTCTTTTGGTCCAGCGATTCTGTCTGGTTCACAACAACACCAACACCATACACATTCTTCCCTTTTTTGAATTTATTTTATTATTAAATAAGGCAATGAGATGAAACTTGAGATGCGGTAAATGTTTTGTAGCAACTCACTTGTTATACTGTTCCACCTTGGCTTTCCGTTGGTAGAAGTCTGAGATGGTTATACACTCCTCCCAACAACGATGTATAGTGAACTGGTCCAGACACTGGTTAAAGGGGGTGTAGTCCCCCTGCTTATACAAGTTTAACTTCCTCACCTGTGAGTTCAAATACACACTGGTGTAAGTGCAAACAGAAAATGATATTAAGTCTTAAAGTCTGATATCCCACACGGAACCTGTTCAGCAGGAAGACCACAAGACAATGCCACATCACTTATCCAACTCTCTGCCACCATCATCCCCTGAGGCCCACCGAAGCCACGGAATGCAGTGTTGGAAGGCAGATTCGTTTTACATATGTATCCTGTCCCACGGATGTGAGGGATGTTATAACAGTTGTCCATATGGAAGACTGCTCGTTCCATGATCTAAAGGAAAGGATTATAAATGTATGCTCTTAGCCAAAACACATTATGAGCGTAAATGTCGTGCTCCTGACTGATACTCACAGACAGAGAAAGGTCCATTGAATTTCCTGCATTGCTGTAGTAGGTTACCTCAAGAGCCATGACTTTTCCATCCTTCTTGAATCCAACCTTCACAAATCATAACAGCAGATAGGATGAAAAACTAAAGGATATCTTCTTTCATCCGTAATGATATAAATTCTATATTATATCCACGCCAAATTCTTACCTTGTAACGTCCAAAAAATGGGTGCCGGCCTCCAGTAACCAGCATGTCCTCATCACGGTCCAGCATGCACCGGACTGGCCTTTTGACTCTACAGACGGTATGGTGTAACCGCTTAGGTATTTATTTATCAGGTAGGTATTTCTAAGTATATTTGACTAAAACAATAAATATTTGTAAACACAATTTATAGTTCTTACTTATAAGCAGCAACAGCCACGACTGATGAGAGCATAGTGCTGCGGCTCTCTTTCCCTCCGAATCCTCCTCCCATTCTCTTAACTCGACACACAACATGACTGAATGGGACTCCTAATGCTTTGGCCACAAGAGCCTAAAACATATAGTAATCATTGCCATTCTGAAATAAAATGTTAATTTCTAAAGCAACCTCCTCCATATTTTATAAATGAGGAATTATTTTCTAACGAGCAAATGAGGATTTTTTTTTGTATTGTTGACAGTAAACATTGCAAATTAAACACATGATGCCCTGATAATTTTGAATGATTTACTGAATGATACCAGATACCTGTCACCCACTTAATTTGTACCTATTTATTTTAACTAAGTTCAAAAACATACTGAATATACATATAAACTATATGGACAAAAGTATTGGGACTACTTTTCCAGCCATATGTCATGTCAAGTCAAGTCAAGTTTATTTCTATAGTGCTTTTCACAATGGACATTGTCTCAAAGCAGCTTTACAGAATTTAAGAATTAGGGAGAGTGATGTGTATTTATCTCTGGTGAGCAGCCTGGGGCGACTGTGGCAAGTAAAACCTTCTTAGATATTATAAGGAAGAAACCTTGAAAGGAACCCGACTCAAAAGAGGAACCCATCATAATTTGGGTGACATCAAGACTGTAAGTGTGTAAGAGTGTGGTTCTTCCACAAAGTTGGATACACACAATTGTATAGAATTGTATTTGGATGTGTTAGCATTACATGTTCCCTTCAATCAAACTGGGAGAACCAAACCTGTTCCAGCATGACAATTTCCCTGCGTCCAAGGCCAGCTCCATGAAGTTATGCTTTACATAGATTGGACTGCTATAGAGCTCTGATATCAACATTACTGTACACTTTTGGGATGAATTGGAATACTGCCTCCTCACCTTATATCTGTAAATGATTTTATTAACACTCTTGCAGTTAAATGAGCACAAATCTCAAAAATCTATTGGAAAATCTTCCCAAAAGAGTGAAGGTTAATTTAACAGCAAAAGGAGACTAAATGTGGAATGGACTGATCAAAAGGCTCATACTAATCTTATGCCCAGCTGTCCACAAACTTTTGTCCATATAGTGTAAGTAGATACATTGAGTAAACTATACATGATTCGTATCTGACAATGAAATATATGAACTGCGCATCCTATTACTTGTGTTTTTGTGGCTGCCTGTGTGGACACGAACAGTTCCATTTCATCTTCTCCTCGAGGGACAGCCAGTGTGCAGTTTGTCTCCAAGTAAAAATGTTCCTGTCCCCCTATGTGCATTTCACCTGAGAACACAATCAGAACGTCAATCAGAATGCAGACAATGCCATCATAGAGGTTTAGAGGAAGTGAAGTTTTTTCCAAGGGGTTCTGTGAGGTACTTTTAACATTTTGGAACCTTTTTATTGCACGGTTATTTTTGACTGAAACATATAGTACTGTAAAAAAAAAAGAGTTATTTGTAGTACCAAAAAAGGTTCTTTATGGCAATAAAAACCAGCTTCTTTTAAAAACTATTTATGAATGCTTCTAAAAACAGTTCTTATAAGGCATTTCATTTTGGTTATTCCTCACACCTTTTTTAACAGTATATACAATATATACCTTAGTCTGGAGCAAACATCTCGAACTGTGAAAAAAGTTAATCCAGTCTTTAAGAGTATATTAATGCTAAAAGATTTAAGTGCTATAATACCTTGTATGATGGTATCAGACTCCTGAAAGCCCTGCACAAGATCTCCTTTCTCTATAGTTCTCACAGGCTGGAAGAAGGACTCGTTGGCAATGGCATCCTGAACAAGAGAAGATGAAAGAAGATTGGAGATGTTTAATATTACTCATAACTAACGTACAGTACACATGAAGTTTGATAGAATAATAAATTCAAGACGTATTTGAGTATTTTTGTGCACGTTACTTTGGGCTTCCGTATTTAATATCCACTATCACCACATTATTCATACACTTTATTGCCAAAGGTTTGCAGACACTATACTGCAAGTATTACAGTATAAACCAAAAAACATTGTCGTCTAGGTCCTTTTTTCTACGGCTGTCTATGGTTGACAGATCACTTGAGAAGAAATGATTCATGCCCATATGATAGAACAAAAGGTGGGAATTTATGTATATACATTAAATTGTGTCAATGTACATGTAAAAAACTTTTTTTCCTACTTATCCATGCTTGTTTAGTCGTAGAAAGCACTAATCACCTCTGGTAGGTAAACATATACAAAAAAAGTAAATCTTTGGACCCACTGTGGCCAGTTCAGCGAATTAAGAGCCATATTATGCAATAGTAGCCAATGAACGAAGCCAATGAAAACCCAATCCTTCACTGACTGAGGTTAATTATTATCTGAACGCTCCTGATAACATCCCAGTCCTGTCATAACCTATAACCTATACACCATTCAGGCATCTTTTTGACGTTATAACAATATGACAGGTGAAGTTAATAACACATTATCTCTTGCCTCCTGTTAGTGGGTGGAAATATTAGGTAGCAAGTGAACATTTTCTCCTCAAATTTGACGTGTTAAAAGCAGGAAAAATGGGTGAGCGTAAGGATTTGACAAATTGTGATGTCTAGACGACTGGGTCAGAGCATCTTCAAAACTGCAGCTCTTGTAGTGTGTTCCTGGTCTGCAGTGGTCAGAATCTATCAAAAGTGGTCCAAGGAAGGAACAGTGGTGAACCGGTGACAGGGTCACGGGCGGCCAAGGCTCATTGATGCATATGGTTAGCGAAGGCTGGCCTGTGGTCCGATTCAACAGACGAGCTGCTGTAGCTCAAATAGCTGAAGAAGCTAATGCTGTTAATGCTCGACAGGTCAGGACTGTTTTGGCAGCAAAATAAAGGGACCAACAAAATATTAGGCAGGTGGTCTATACACAATATGGAAAAAGTAATGGAAAACCTGACCTTTCTAACCATATGTGGTTCTTCTTCAAAATGTTATCACAAAGTTGGCTGCACACAACAGTATAGGATATCTTTGGAAGTGGTAGAATCAACTACACCTTTCGTTTGAGCTAGACAACAATGCCCCTGTGCACACAGTCAGCTCCATGAAGATATTCTTTCCATGGGCTGGAGTGAACATGTTTGGGATAAATTCGAATGCTGACTGCACCCCAGGCCTCTTTACCTTACCTACATAATTACCTGATTTTAATAAGTCCCTATAATGTCCTATTTCCTTACAATGGGGCAAGATAAAACATGCTTAATAACCTGACCCTTCCAGTATTACAGAATCTAAACAGTGTTTGTATGTTGGGCGTGTGTATTATTTAAACATGCCTATATAGTGAGATCTTTCAAAAATCTCAAAAAAGCCTCTTTGTAATTTTCTCAGAATTTTAAAGGATAAAATTGCGTCTTTTTGAGTCCACTACTTTTACCACATAACATCTGTTGTATTCACTTCATAGAGGAAATGGGCAGAACAAAGCACTTACACTGCATATTTTGCTTGGTTTCTAATATTACATGTATACTTTTATTACATGCATTAACGTATTATGTCACAGCGTTAAAAATAACCTTCTTCCTAATCCACAAGTGCAAGGCTTTTGCGAGGTTTATCGACAATTATGGAACACTTTTATACCTGAATGGTGATGATCACAGGCTGGCATTCCTCATATGATATTTTCACAGCTTTGGCTGCTCTCTGGGCATGGACTTGTGTGTCTGCTACAATGGCTCCCACAATGTGACCCACATATGTGACCTAAAAAAAATTTAATAAAAATCATGAAGACTTACATAAGAGTTGATATGTCTAAATGTTCAGTTTTGCCCTTTGGAGATAAAATCAATTAATGTTCAGACACTCATTATTCTACATTGTTTCATTTTTAGAGACTTATGACGTAGGTAACCTTGTCTTCAGCGAAGACAGTTTCATCATAAACAACAGGTCCAGTTTTATTGCTGCCAGGGATGTCTTTGGCAGAGACGAATAGAACCACTCC